>NW_020170512.1:66634-99065 GCF_000524195.1 Echinococcus granulosus | reverse complement strand
GGCCATCGTTGGAACGTTCATATTCAAACCGTTCAAATGTGTTACTGCTGGGTGGCCAAGTGTGTCATCGCCGTATCGTATTGCTCTGGAAATATTCTGTCGACACGGGTAGATATACCTATGTTTGGGTATTAGACCTCCACTTAAAAGAAGCTTAATTTATCGCCAAAAGATGTAGCATATGCGCACGCACTGTCGCTGCCGCCTATCATCTCATTTTGATTAAGGGTGTCTCGACTGCCCCAAGAAATGACTGCAGCATCTGCAGTTAACACAACACATTTGCTGCTTATTCCTAGATGCAACACAATCGTATTAACATATGCTTTCGGGCCAGGTAAAGTAGAAACACTGGATTAATAAATGGATTTTGCTTGGGAAACCATATCCAATCATACTGTAACGAAATGAAGAAAGGACTAACTTTTGAAGAGCAGCACGATTAGCATTTAAATAAAGATATTAAATCAGACTACCAGAAACACTCTTTCGTGTGCATAAGTCCGGAAACCATCAAGATAATTCCATGTCATAAAATCAATCCTCCGATCACAGTTATCATGAGATGCATTTCCAGACAAAGCCACAACTACCACTTTATAAACAAAGAAAATTAAATAAAACACTTTAATAGTGAACAGGGGATAATGATTCACGATACAAATGAACATGCTTAGAATAGTGCATTACTAGAGGATGACAATTTGTGTGCGACTCCAAGAAAAAATAGGAAAAGGCAACCCAAATTTAAACACCTTTTCAAATAAGCATCCAGTAATTAACAAAACGCGGCCTAGGCTATAACTATGTTTAATAAAAGAATTACCGGTGATAAGGTAGAGGTATTTTCAAGCAAAGTTAAGACGTCCTCTCGAGTATGAGAGTAATCGAGCTGAATACCTACTGTACTGCAAAACATAGATTTAGCAAACTATAAGAATGATGACTGTGGAGGACTTACTATAGTAAGGCATCGATCGCAATTCGGAGTACGAGCGGAAGAGGAGGATGAAAAAGTAGAGGAGGTAGATGAAAGCCAAAACCCCCAGAAGTGCTAGAAAGACCTATGGTGTAAAACACACAGGTAAGCCACTGAGCGACCCAGCGTAGCTTTTCAATAGCACAATTAAAAAACGAACCATGCAGGAGTTGTGGCCAGCTGTGCTGATAATCAGAGTGGTGCAGCACAATTACGGTAAAAACAGTGCCCATGATAAATATACCTTTCCATCTCCCACGAATCGACCTCCACGATCAAAAGTCCATACCACAAGTTTCCCAGCCCTTCTATGCGATTATAATAAAGCGACTTTCAGGCTTGCGTAACTAGTAGCAACTCCTGAAATAACCCAAAGGTTGCAGTGGTAACATTGGCGGAGCAAGAAGGAAAAATTTAACCGTATGCGGAAAATACCATTACATTCTACATTCCAAAAGAGGCTAATCGCTGTTCTAATGATTTAAAGTGTGTACGACATTCGGTAACGTAGAAATGGAAATGAACGAGCCTAATCCTCTGCACAAGGAGAACGTATAACGATGGCATGAAAACAGTGAAGTTATAAAAAGATATAAGGAGCTGCTACTGATCCATACTGTAAGGAATTGGGAACGATACAATTAAAGGATTAAGTGAGATCAGTGTAGCTGCAAAAAGTTAACCTCAAGATAGGTGCCTTCCGTGTAGTTTGCTGACAGTGGACCTCAAATGGATCCACTTTAAACTTTCCAGAGGGATCACTAATTGCAATTAAAAATTGCCACAAGACCGGCTTCGTTGGAGTTTTCGAGAGGCACACATAAGTGCACACACCAATAAAAAAACTCGAAGAGAAACATTGCAACCATACACATTACATACCGCTATGACTTATTTTACACAAGTAAAAGTGGAAGACGCACTCTCAAACATCACATAATGGGGAAGTTTATTAAAAAGATCTTTACTGGGCTTTGTTGGGCAGCAACTTAGCCTCAAATGACGAACCGATTTTCTATTCCCCAAACTCCAACTCCGATCACTTTTTAATCAAAAGAGGAGCCCAGTTTGCTTTTCTTAAAACTGACAACCATTCTAAATCATGAAAAAAGCATCGCTAACGACAACCCAAGCCCACCACTGAACAAGATTGACAAGAGCGTTAAACGTTCAGAGATGCATTTTGTGTAATACTGGATTCCAAAAATAGAAAGACAATCCGCTGAACGACCAGTCAACTTTACAATTCAATGCACCAGCTGTATCTTGATGAACATCACCACATCGTCGACACAAATCTTCAAAATTCAATTAAATTTTAGTTTATTTTGGAGTTAACATTAGACCCAAATTATGAAATAATCAGGACCTAACTAAATTTGTTTCTGGATTTATTAAACAGGCACCTGCTCGACGAACAGTTCTGGAATGGCTAAAATTAGAACTTCGAAGATCCATTCTTAAGTTGCATAATACCCTAATATACACCTATTTTTTTTCGGCTCAGCTGTGCATCCCACAAATGGGAAAAAGGAGAAATTCCAATTCGGTTTAATTTATGGGATTTGCTAAATATACATGCTAATTACCAGTTCACGCACATTTCAGAGGCAAAGAACCTTTTTGACTTGTTGAAAAATATAACTTCATTGACGGAATTATTAGGTCATACGAAAAGCATCACCAAGTATCATGTTCCCATAATTCATTTATTCCGATTTGAAAGCTAGAGCCCGAACCCACCTGGATAGCAACTGAGTGGTGGAGGAGATAGAAGAGAGGATCACAATACTCCGAATGCACGACCCAGCCGTTAAATGTTACGAAGACGAGCCAAATTAGGGTTGGAATAATGAGGCGTAAGCAGTAGAACCGACAGCATGATCTGTCAGCCTGAAAGGAAGAAAAAACTGAAAGAGATTCTGTCTGGATTTGACTACTGGATAATCAAACATTGAATTATAGTAGACCTCCTTTGACCAGTTCATTAAACAAATTTAATGTGAGAGCTGAAGCCCGCTTTGTGAAGGTTCACGGGACCACCAGAATAGAGCAGTATAATATCCCCTGAGATTGATAACTCGATGAAGTTGGCGTGCTAATGCACGTTTTCGACTTTCCTTCGCCAGTTCAGTGTATAATAGCAGTTTTAGATGAAGGGAAGAGTAGAAGCAGAAACAATGAGATCTTCCACGGTAGTAACAACTGAGAGAATATGCCAGTCGAATGGCGAGTTTTAACGGTTTGCTTTTGAATAGTTAATTTATTTAGCCAGCTTCATTAAACATTCATCTTTTACTCAAGTTTGCCATTTGATCACTTTACTTTCTCCGAAGGACTGTGATAGAAAAAAAATGACTCACCAGCAGCAAAGAAACTCAATCCGTGAAACTATGTAGTACCTTTCCCTTCGTTTGCCATTGCGGTGGTAATTCATATAATGACACAGTTTTGCAGCGCGCCAATTTGGTTTTAAAATGCGCAACAATTCCTGAAATAGTAACTACGGAGTGACCAAAGAAGTTTGTGTGGCTTCCAGTAGAGTTCGGTGCAACGACTCCTTGTAACTCAGCGAGACATGAAATGCGTGTGAATGCTTATAAGGATGCATAATAAGGCATAGACGGGTAATGCACCAGTCTATCGGGGCGGTATTATTTCGTGCCCTGTACTCCTTTTCAGATATTTTGAACTCTCTTATTCTGAAATATTGGATGATGGGGTTTGCACTTGTTTGCTTCCCAGGCCGAGTAAACTCGATGACAGTTACATAAATTGCTTGCATACTTTTTTAAATAGCGCTTGGGGAAGGTGTTATAAGTGGCAGCAGAAAGTATCACGCTGATGTACTTAAAAGAACTTAATCTCATTGATGAATTATTCAGAGAGATGCACCGCGTTCAGGAAAATCCGCCTTCTTGACCATGAAAAACTACTTGCCACCAGTGATTAAAAATGTTTGAGGCAAAGTTTCTAAGACCAACTTTCAAACATGCATAACGGGAATGATTAAACGAAACGTTAGCAACTAACTTAGCTGGAGGGCGGAAGTAATAAAAACTAGGCAACAGAATCCAATGCGCAGTGCGGTAACAAATGGCATGAGCCTCAAAGACCATAAATTTGTTCATTGCTGCTTTCACATAGCTCAGTACACCGTGCAATCCAAGTTGTTCACTGGCTGAAGGAACTTATGATGATAAAGGGCCTTTGTATTTTAACGTTTTTAAAGCAAACCAAAAATCATGGCCACTCCAAACGACCCACCCACCACCCATCCCACAGCCTTAAGTTTTCTGCAGTTAGTTAAGTTTGATTATTAAAAAACAATCAAAAAATATAGTTACCCTACAGAACAAGGCCGTTACCCGCCTAAGTTAAAACATTTAAGCTAAGTTAGCGTCATCTAAAATGAAATTCCAGCGAGAAATATATTTAACAAGGATGTGCTAAAACCAAAATCCCACTTTTTCGTAGCTTTGACCCATAAAGTTGGCAAATATCCATCCAAGGAGCTATCGCAGAGAGATGACCAAGAGATTTCTGGCTGAGGAATGTTTCAAAAAGCCAAATAATAGCCATTGTGCTCGAAACTCCCACTTTTGGAGAGCATAACCAAAACTCTGTTTTAGAATGTATTTAATTAACAATGTCAAATAATTTGCTCAGACTGTAGCATGTAAACTGTATTAAAAGGTTTCCCATTCAATCCCAAGAAAAGTTTCCACTGGTATTGTTGTTCTTTAAAGGAAGTCAAGCAATTGTTTTGAATAAAGAAAAGAGGATCGCAATCAACCTAAGCCCCACAGCTCTTATTTGATCATTTCTGGTCTTGCCTTTCTTAAGGGAAGAAAGATGCAAAAGGCGGAAGAGCAAATAAAGTGAACCAAATTGTTAATTTAGAAGGAATAAACTAATTCAAAATAACTTTACTTAAAAACAGGGTAGCTTTAGCGTCTAACGATGTGTTTTATCGCAAACAAATTGTAAATTGATGAGAAGCTTATTAAAATATTAAAGGCATAGGTGAATGAGTAAACCAGTTTAAAAAACCCAAACACCCTTATTCGCCTTGTTTCAAAAAGGAGCACCAAAAAGGCGCAATTCGAAAACCTGCATAAAACGAGGCAAGTGTATGAAAGAAATACGATCATACATTTCCAAGGCCGCGTTAAAACATGCTCTGTTGCTGAAAATAACTAAAAAAGACGTAAAACAGAAGAAGCGAAATGAAATCGCTATCAAACATTGAGGCAAAGTATAAAGAAGCAATTTAAAACAAATTGTCCACAAAAACCCATGAAGTTGTCTACTTTTACCATTCAAAAATAGCTTTTTTGGCGAAATGGAATGCAAATTTAGACAAAAGCTGGAAAACTTTATGAAAAACAAATGACATAACTTTCCAAGAACTCACCAAAAAATGTTGACGAGTAAATGATGCAAATTTTAGTACCGAAGCAATTAAAAATAAGGCGATACTTAAAGTGAAGCAATCAAAACAGTGGCGACTGTTGACATCGACGATACAAAAGAATGATTTCACGCAAAAGCATACATGAAGTTGATAAGTGATTAAAACCGATGATTATCAAACTGCTACATAGTGAATAATTGCTGTGTGTTCTTGAAAATGAAACGTGGAGCAATTTTGCCTAAATTCTGACGTGACAGTGAATGAAGGCCTGCAAGTGAATGCAGACAGAGATAGTGAGGATTTTGATTCATGTTGTATCTGAAATGATGTCTAGTACATACGCCGGCATTCAGTTTGCCGTGTAAAATTTCCCCAGTGGTTACATATAGCTCTAATTATGTGATCGACAGTTATGAGCTTTCTGCTCTTCCATAACACTGAACTGACTTGGGACAGTCGAGACACCCTTAATCAGAATGAGATGGTAGGCGGCAGCGGGAGTACATGCGCACAAGTTACACCTTTTGGTGATGTTTCTTTTAAGTGAAGCGGATGAAGGTGAATGAAACCAAAATGTCTGAATCTATAAAAAGAGCTATAATAGAGGCGTGGGTGGGTGGATTCACGACAGAAGGATAAACGGATGGATCGAGGTGGGGGAAATCGAGGAGGATGTATTTAATAAGTAGGCTGGGCTTGGTACATAGATGATTAATATACCAGTGAACAAGGCGTCAATAAACGTCGTGTTGCAAAAAATCAAATGAAGTCCAAACCTAAGAAAAAGAAAAAAAAAGTTTCGTTTCATGTATTTTCGGTACTTTCTAGTCACTCACCACTCGTAGGGCATCAAAGACACACAGCCAGAAGAGGAGCAGAAAAGCGTAAAAGGAGACTTGAAAGAAACCGTCCAGAGCCTGTGGAATCCAACCAGACAGAAGATACATCAGTGGATGGAGGGGATCTAGACCAAAAAAGAGATTTTCCCACTTTGTGGAGCATTTGAAATTTTAGTTACGCTGTAAGATGGGAACAGCGGTCCATTCAAGTCAAATCAAACTTACTGTAGAAGAAAAGAAGGAGAATGAGGAGTACTACGGTAAACTTCTGTTCAATGGTCCAGTATTTCCACCCAAAGGATCGCATAGATACGCAGAAGCTACCCTGCAGATTAGAGAAATGAAATGCGGAAGTACCACTGATGCAAGTAGCTAAGAATACAATTCAGCTCTCAAATGCAATTTGACGAAATTCTGAGCCCTTTTTAGCGCAGGGAATCACCATCACAAAGACGAGGAAAAATGATTACACAACAATTCTCCCCACAAATTTAAATTTAGAGTCCAATGAGTAGCTCGTCTTTGACCAAAACTAAAGTCGTTTCGCCAGTGTCATAGTGACATCATAATTATCTGACACTTTAAACTCAACTTATATTCCCACCTTACACCAGGTTGTCTACAATGGTGCGCATTTCTAAAACAGTTCCGTTTACCCATTCAAGACTTCGTCATAAGCCTCCACTGAATGCAATGGGGTATAATGATACCTACGAGCCTACACCCAAAAAAATAATAAGGGAAGTAGAATATCAGAGGTGATGACTCCCAAATGAAATAAAACATCACACATGATGGAATGCTAAACTAAGCATGAATGGGCTTGTCCACAATCGCCAACACAGATACACTGAATTCAACTGACTTATTTGTTGCTCAAAAGTAATCAACCATCGGTTCAGAGTCTTCTTACTGAGCGAGTTTGGCATTATAGAGCCTTTCGTCGTCCTATAAGAGCAGCCCTTCCTTCCGACTCATAATTTACTAGGCCCGGCTATTTCTATAGTAGCTTGGCTTTCACATCGAGTCGCATTAAGATTTCAGTCGTAAATGTTTGGGGATGTAGCGATGCTCGCCTTGGAAGTGTAGTGGTAGGGGTCCTTTAACTTAACGAAGCCATTACTGCATCACAGTTCAATCGGCCAACACGGTATGTTTTTAGAAGGTGCATAACAAGAGTGAACAACAAGCTAGTGTTCTTCCAAGTTTACTGCCATTTCTTAATGCATGGCGTATGACACCCAGATAATTAACTTACATAACCTTCTCTTATTCTTAATGACCAGGAATGGAGAATCTTCCAGAAGGTGATGCAACTACTTTTGAGTAATCCGTCGATTAAGGCAACTTGTTAAACTGTTTCTGGGAGATGCGTTCCGCTATTGTACACTAAACTTTCTCCAAAGCCCATACAGAAAGCTTTAGAAGCGAGTTAGATTCGGCTTGTAAAGCAGACAAGCTCAACGGATATCCATCAGGTTGAGCGAATATTTGATGTATCAGAAATGGGAGAAAAGTGGCAGAGAGAACGATAAATAGTACCGTACTGATAAATCAGCAGTCATTCATTTATCCCCTGTAATGTGTACCCATAAAAAACCAATGCATTTTACAAGTCATTACAAGACATTGAAGTGATTTATGCCGGAAAAACTACACGATCTTTTTGGTCACCCAATGAGGGTAAAACCTAATATATATATTAATTTTTCAGACCTTGAACGAAGACACCTAAAATTGCTTTATTAAAGAAATGTTTGGAATTGATCCTTACTGGCTTCTAAATAAGTAAAAAGTTAATTAAAACCTTCGGATCTTAAAGCTTGATTTATAAAATTCGAAAACTCAAGACGCAGATATCAGAAGATAACACAAAGGCAGCCTAACTTATGGTCGGCCTTAAAATCAAACAGAGCACCTTGGCTCATTTTCTAGCACGATTAGTCGATTATGCTTGAAAACAGCTCCATTTACTTGTCACTTGTTTTGCGAAAAAAGGCCTCGATATGAATAATGCTTACACAAGTGGTAGCGTACCTCCGCAACAGCCTAAAAGTCGCCCCTTAATTCATTGCTACCAAGGTAGCAGAGACAAATCGACCATCACTACCGCGCATAAACTGCACGTTTATTTCAAGTCCTTCCGCTCCAACAATGAAGTGTGATCATCCCTCTCAGACAAAGATAAACCTGCACCTTAACTATTTCAAACAGCCAGTCTATTTGTGACACAGTTCTGTGCAGAGAGTTGTTATAAACCCATTAAAAGCATGGCACGTTTTCGCGACGCCTAAGGTAAGAAAATAGCAACGTCACCTATGCGTGACGCTGGCAGTTAATGTTAAATGAACCTTACTTGGCACGCTTAACATTTTTTGCTCGAATGCTCATAAGCGCCTTTTAGAGAAACACGGAACTTCAAATCAGCCAATAGGCGAATTAAGTGTTTTTCACTTAGCATAAAAACTTAGCCAAACGGAAAACCCATTAAAAGCATCTAATTTAAAGTCCACGCTCAAAAACAATTCCAGTAGATAAATGTTGGGTTGTATCCGAGGGAGACCTTATTTCAGAAGTGAAGCTAAATCAGCTCCAGCATTAAAGCGTCAACTCACCAAGAGTCCGAAAGCTGCCAGAAAAGCGACAAATCGCAAGAGTAGCTCAAAGTAACTAAAAGTGGCATTGTGCGTCTGTGTAATGAACTCAATTTCCGTAATCTCGAAGGCGGGAATAAGTGGTTTCTCGGCCTCAGCATCCGCCATTTTCAGCTTCATTGCGGCTTCGTGCATATCGTCCGCATCATGGGCCAGGTTACCACCGTCGCCTTCTTGTTCCACATTGTTTTGCGGACGAAGACCAAAGAACCTCACTTTGAAAGTGTAAGCCGTGCAATTCAGCAGGGCAAGATGAACTAGCTGCAGCTCGTTGCATGCCTATAAAAAATGAAGCTTCTTCAACACAAAAATTACTACTGATGTGAATTTCACCGAAAGTTTGCTACTGCTCGAAATCAGGTGACTCTAGATAATAATGTAATTCAAATGATGAATTACTCAGGGATAAACGTAGCGCTTTTAAAAAGGAGATCGCATCGAAGATGGAAGAGTTGGGAAACAAAGTGAAAGGGACGAAGTTGGTTGATCTAGGCCACTCTTTTGGTTTCCAGATACCAAATACCATAAAAATGGAATTTACAGAAAGTTCGTGATTCTGAAAAATGCTTTGATTGTTGGTTTCAATGATTATTCCAACAACCAAAATACTTCAGAAGCTTTCTGTAATTATTCAATGTTATTATAAGAGCACAGACTTCTCTGGCTACATCATTCCATGCAGCTGAGAGTAGCACACACGCACCATTTGTAGGAAGAACGGTGAGGATTTATCCGCTGTGCTCCACCTTACCCGACAAGCAGATGATGGAGGACTTATCGTCGGTCAGACCATATACTACCAATAGGAACTGGAGGCGTTGTTCATGAAAGGGTGGCTCTTTATATCGTGATTTGACCAGTGGCTCCATCATTGCTCAGACGAAAATCATGCGTCGTTATTAAACCGGCTTTAAGGTAATGACTGAGTAGGATTTTTTCAGAGCCAATTGACTGCAAAGATCATTAGCTGGTTTATTCTTATCTTCACTTTTCATAAACACAGCGAAGTATACATGTTAGTTTGAGGAAGCACACTTTAAAATCAACAGATCATACCAACTGAAAAAAGGGCGACTGAGGGATTGCAAATGCATCTTAACTTCTAGAAAGAGCATTAGTTCTAAGACGTTAGCACTAATTTGTGACAACAATAGGACCATGTGGAGTACACAAAATTTTTAGCTTAAGCCATTAAGTTGGCGGTCCAAGCAAAAAAACATCTCTGTCGTTAAGTTAATCAGTACATTACATGTGCAAGAATCACATGGAAATAAAGGTACTTAGTAATATTTCATACTGATTAAGAAGGTTTTTAGGCTGGATAATTATCGCATTAACGCTGCCAAAATTTACACCTAACCCTTCAAAGATGGTTAACAAAAAGTCACACTACTAGTATTCCTTCAGCAAAACGATACCTTCCCGTTGTTGCAAAAGAGCATCGTATTTCTCTGATACGTAACGATAGACAATACTTCTCCGGCGCCAGGATCTGAATTGCCTTCATTTCGCATGTCCTTTGGATACGTTCGACACATTACCGATATGTTTACGGTAACCGGAATCGACATAAAGGCTGAATTAGAGGGGAAAAAGAAAACCGCTAAATCAGATTAGGATGCCGACATTTCAACATTGGAGAAATGCAAATGTAGATGTACTAGGCGTAGTAGTGACAGGTGTGTCGCACATCGTAGGCTAATCCAGTCCGGGTACTCTTGCGCGAGACAACGGCGCGTGCGTGTGTTGACGAAAGAAATTTCTTGCAAGTAAAGCCATAAAATCTACATATTAAACTAATAAAATCCAACCACATCACGTCAATGGCATGCTCAACCACTTCGTGAGACATTTCGGTGGTAGAAATGATTGAAAAACGGTCTTAAATAAGTTTACCGTTAGGGTTCTCTTGGTGGATGACGGAGGAAAACCAAATCTCCCTCTGAAAGAGCATCACAGGGTCAGAAGTAACCTTGTAGAAACCGTTGTAAATAGTTCGTTCTTCTGGGAGAATTTTAGTAGCGTAGTGATTGTTGCGCGTCAGCACCGACGGACCCAAGATGCCAGCAGTGATTGAGAGGAACATAATGGTCATGAAGATGAGGATGCAGGAGAAAACATGCACCTTTTTCACTGAGTACAAATGCATATGCACAGTGCTAAATAAACGGAAAAAGAAAATAAAAACCCCGCATTGAGCAAGGAAAACCAAAGGCAAAGAAGCAAGTTTGTTATGAAATCACACCAAATGGGCCGAGAATCTTCGTAAAAAGTTTACGTGAATAATAAAGACGAGTAACCGAGCAAATAATTAAATGAAGTCACAAAATTAGGACTATCAAAAGGCCACACCAAATTTCAAGGAAAAGTTACGGTAGGAGATTATGCAAAAGTGAAGTGTCTTAAAAGACACGGTGTGGAAGGGAATCGACTGCTAATATAAACTTCTTAAACAGCATAAAAAGAAAACTCACGTCTCAAGGTCCCGCTGGTACCCCATCCTGAAATCGAAAATGCCGCCCCGTGTGACCATAAAGTAGAGTCGGTAGCGAGAAGTAAAAATCGTCAGGAAAAAGGTGTCAAACGTAAAAATAAAACTAAAAAACGTTAAACTTAATTATAATTCTGTTTTAAAAAGTACATTGCATTGATTTAAAGCGAGCGTGGATCTCGTATGTTTAACCAACAAAATACGCACACGAATTTGTGCAAGATTCAAAAAAGGTTTTTTACAAAGCTAAATAAAAAATAGGCCAAAAAATAGCCTTGACATGTTATTTTGCGAAATATTTTTTCTACAGACTGAGTTTTACAAGTAGTTTTTTTTCGACTGAAGCTAAAAAGAGTTAGACTCTAGCTGCTCGGGATACAAAATGTATGATCTTAAAGAAATGTCGTGTGAGCAAATAATTTCTAGGTGGTAAATGCGCATTCATTGTCTTGAAATAGGATTCTGAAATAAAATTATTTGAATAAAAAGTAGAAAACCTAACCTGCCTAGGTGCTTTTCGCATTATCCTTATCGATATTCTGATATATTAATTACAATGCGTGGCATTTTAGATATTCCTTAAGTCAGGGTCAACTTTTGAAAACCAAGGGTCCATGCCGGAGTGCTCCTGTCCCAGCATCATAGTGTGCGTATGTTACAAAATCTGGCGAGACGTAAATGTTATGTATATTTATAATTATATCTTGTTAAAAGGGCAATGGTGGAGTATGAGTGGACGAGATGTTCTGTTTGTTAGTGAATTGGATGCGATTATGTAATAGGGGCCAACAGTGGTTTGACGAGCTGAAGCTGTATTTTCCTAGAAATTGTGAGGCATGCTAATCAGTTTTTCGTTATTTTTTTTAAAGTGAGTAGCTTCTTGTAGTCTCAGGATCTTAATGGGCAAAATTATTCGTGTAAAGTGAAATACACAAAATCCCCAGATTTACGCAGTAGAACTCGGTTTTTAGCAGATAAGCTCTTCCAAACGTCCTTAGAGCTTTTGTCGGAGAAGATAGAATGTTTATTGTAGTGAGAAGTGAGGCTCCAGACTTGCCAGCTTCTGAAACTTCCGGCCTATTCAGTTACCGCTGAAATGATACGAGTCCGATTTCAACGAAGTTCTCTTCACGGTAATTCGTGTAGGCTTTTCTCCTGGGTTGTGCGTGGAATATGTTTGGTTGTAACTTGCCGAGGTTCACTTATTCGAAGCTGGGATGCCGTCGTTGATCACATTCTTGTCGCCAGATCATCGCCGTTACCTCAGGTTACATAGGTACTTTTGTTTCGAACTAAATATGAGTTGACTGAGTTATAAGTCTATTCGCCATACCAAGGTAATAGCCCGCATAGGGATGCGTCGAAGTACATTGCATTTATTACGTATTAATAGCATTTAGGAATGATTTAATCGCCCCCTCTAGCTTAAAGGATTCTACTTAAGTGACTTGCATAACTTTCTCCAAATTCACTTTTTTTTCTAGCTGACACTGCTATGTTCGGACATCTTCGCCCTGAATCCATTAGTATTTGCAGGCAGGTCTTCCGTCCAATATCTCAGGACGCGCACAACTATCGCAGAAAAACCGCTCTCTACTATTCCACTGGTTTGGGGATTTTTATGCTAGGATTGGGATATGCTGGGGTCCCACTTTATCGCATCTACTGTGCTGTAAATGGTGATTTTTTTTACTGCAGTCTTATAAATGTAGTAGACATTTAGACTTCTCGTCGGTTTTTCAAAATTGCATTCGGTCTTCTGCGTTTTCCTTGTTATTTCTGCTCTGGCTATTTTGCTTTCTAACTCCTTTTGCAAATCAGTGTAGAAGGATGTGTACTTTTATTCTGTAATAGCCTTCCACGCTGCCTGTGGTGAATGATATGCGTTTGGCTTTGTATTAGGCTTCATTTGACTTATACTTAGCCACAGTAACTGACGGCTTCGAAGTTTTTCCTCATTCTGATAACCTCATTGCAAACACTGCATTGTTTCGTATACTTTTATCGACATGTGCACATTTGATTCTTTGTTGATAGCCGTCCTGTGTGGTCTTCATTTGATTATTTTAGCATCATGCTTTTGGGGTTTCTTTGTTATAATACATTTTTCTAGAGTCTCCCAGCTATTCATTCTTATCTTCTCTAGTATTAGTAATTAACCTTCCATATTTCGTGTTAAAGTTGTTCAAGTTTAGAAACATTCATTTGCTTTGTCGAAAAAGGGACGATACTTGTTCAGTATCTAGTAACCTTCAGTCACAGCCGCCGATTTTTGAAAATTGCTTTTTACACCTGTGATGCTCGACACTGGTCATCGCTCTGTCAAGATGAACGACTGGAGGCATGCTATCACAGTGACGCTGGAAGGCTAATTTTTAACAGCTTATCATTTCTGCAAGGCTTCCCCTTTTTTACAGGAATTGTTCTGTATTAGCTTCATATGGTCTTTACTTCGTGTCATGTGCTCCAAGGTTTTTTTAGTTTCCACAATTTCTTGATCATAGCCCTCACTTCTGCTGCTAGGCCTTTGTTATGCCTTCCGATGGAAGTGCGCTTTCTTTAGTCAATCGGGATAGTGTCTCCGTACTGCCACGTGTTCCCACCTGCTGCAATGTTGTCATCCGAAAAACTTTCGCAATTATAGGTTTCACTTCTACCACAAGGTTTCTCAGTAACTTTCATGAAATCACGTTGTTCTGTTTCTAACACCACAGAAAAGTGGAAGGGGCTCAAACACAGATGGCGCTCGTGTCTCAAACGCTGATTTCATCGCGCGGATGAAACCGGTTCGTGAAAGACGCATCACTGTCGAATTCTCTGCCGACACTTATTCACACATGGCATGGAGTTTTAAGCCCTTGCAAAAGCGGGTAGGCTCGTGTTTTATCGAGTTGGAGCATTCTTCTGAAGACTAACTTGCTTTTTCCTGTTCTAGCATTCTCTTTAAATTGTGTTTTTTTAATGTGGTTTTAAACCGCTTTTTTGGACTCAATAGGACTAGTTTAGGGCGGTCTCGCTACCTCTGAATGGCTTATAAAAGTAGGGTTTTCTGTGCATAGTTCTGGTTTTATTTCTCTCCCCCACTTTATATCCATAAAATCGTTATCTCTCTTCCATCTGGATTGTTATCTGTTTCTTTAACCATTACATGCTTTCAGGCTTTCATAGTAAGGGATTTTTCATGGACGATTTTGACTCCCCTATTTAGTGACCTTACTAGGCTGGCGACCAAATAGTTGATGCGGTCTCCTTGCCTCTTGCTGAGTCTCATGTCTTCTAGGCCACTTTGACCCTGGCTTTTTGGAAGAATCGACGAAAATTCCACTACTCACAGGAGGTAATGGGCTTGGGTTACACCCTGTTGCACTGCTGCATATTTAACAAGTGTAAATCGGTCCTCATAAGCAACACTTTGTTTGGACTGCTTCTGTGCATTGACCTACAGGGGAGCAGTGTATAATATGTGGCTAATTTTCACCAAAGCTCTGGAGATATTGGAATTCGGTGGTGGAGGTTTATCTCATCAATTTCGGTGGGATGTGTTTATTACATCTTCCTAGGGAAACTGCAAGAGGCAAACAGGAATGGGAAGTGAGGACTCTAGTGCAGTAGTTCTTTCACTGGGTATTGTAATTGTAGTACGACGAATTAAAGCTTCACGCAGAACAGTGTATCCTGTGGTGAATGTACATTTCATCAGTTCCAATGTTTACGAGGTATTCCGTGAATGACAACGAAGCACGACTGGATTTTGGACATTGTTCGTGTCTCGGATTTATCATTTTTAGAAGTTGCTTCTAGTTCATTATTTATGGAAGGTTTTTTCCCTTGATAAAGGATTTCACCTGTTAAATGGAGGTCATAGGATGTGCTGTTTAGTGGAAGGTCACTGGTCTTTTATTGGCACTGTTTCCCAATCTTTTGCAAATTTTTTTGGTAGTTTCTCTAGTTGTTATCGGTAGGTTTAATGCTGAAATCGGAATTATTTCTGAAGTTTGCCTAATAACTTTAATTGCGATATTTTTCCTGCCGAGAAACCGATTTGATCCTATACATTCAACTCTTACCATATCCAAAAATCTTGAATTATATGAGGTTGCTTGTTTTTCATGAGTAACTTCACCACTTGGGAGTTCATATATATTACCTCAATTTAATTTCAGCTAACGATCGTCCCTGGAGAGACGGCCTTGGCCTTTTATACAGCAAAAAACCCAACATCCAAGCCCATAGTTGGTATCGCAACCTACACGGTATTGCCAATAGAGGCGGCGAAGTATTTTAACAAAATACAGGTAAGATCTAGACAGTAATAAAGCGTTATTTTCCTCTAGTGCTTCTGTTTCGAGGAGCAAAGACTCAATCCAGGGGAGGAGGTCAGTTTGTAACCACTAAATATCATATATACTTATGTGGCATAAGTAAAAAAGCATTATTTTCATCCAAATAGGTGGATTTGCCCGTGTTCTTCTTTCTTGATCCAGAATTTGATGAGGATCCACATTTAATGCGAACTAACAGACTCACTCTACATTACACCTTTTTTGAGGCCAAGAAAGAGAAAATGCTGGTGCCTGGCATCTCAAAACCCATTCTGGAGGATGTCGCCTGATTTTTGTTGATGGGATTACAAGACTTGCCTTTTCTGTGTATTTTTTTCATAACATGCAGATAATTTTATATTTCCAGTTCAATATTTCGTTTTGCTTTACTCTGGAAAATATTTTTGTACTGGTAGTATTTTGCCTGAGATGTAAAGTGTAATTTGCCCATGCTTCAGCTGGTTTCTATAAGGGAAGTCACTGTGAGGTTTCTCTAACACCCTGTGTCGAAAGGAGTATCTTTGACAAGTGAGAAATAAATCGACAAGTCGTTCATTGTTTTTTTGTCGTTTGCAGCGCCCTTTCGATTTGCTGACCTGCTTAGGAAGTCACTGGGACGCAGTGATTAAACGAGCTTATTGCAAACCTCACTCCCATAAACCATTTTGGCCCTAAAAACAGGTAATTAAGTCTGCACCCACCCACCTCGTCTTTATGCCCCAACTGCCTACTCCATTTCTCATGCGATCGTTTAATGCCATTGTCAAACAGATAAGTCACCGCTTGGGGAGGAACTGTCAGGTAATGCGGAGGAGCATTGGGATCAGGCGATATCTCCCCATCCTAGGGTGCGATATGAAGTCTCCTCATTGATAAGTTTTGCAGTTGTATGGAGCAAGTGATGTTGCGTGGTCTTGCAAGATCGAGAATAGCACCATCTTTCAATTGATTCGCTAGTGTGGGAGAAATGTTTTTTGTACTCATTTGAGGTGCATTGAGTCAACCGATCGTGGAGACAGTCGTTTGGTCTTAATCAGGTGACCCACTGTCCCTACAATCCAACAAATATGTCCACTCAAAAATTAAAAAGCCTTGCGGGGATGGAGGGGTGCGTGTATTGAATTGTGCGTTGGGTAACGCTAGCAAGGAATTGTCCAAGGGCAGCCGATGATACATCGGCATAATGATGAAACGCAGGTGTCGGTTCTTATTCGAATTCAATGTCAGCCAACCAGTAATGGGGAGTGCTTGGTGCGCCTTTAAAGTCTCATGTCATCTGTAGATGCACGTGAACGAAGCCCGTTTCCTTAGCTTTCGTGACTTTCACCTCCCAGCTGATGAATTCGCCAACGAATTGCTTTATAATCATTCGCGTAAAATACTACTAAAAGCTGTTCTTGATCTTCCACCAGCTAATAGCTGTACATCATTTTCTACTTTAGCCAGGTGCGAAGAGTCTTCTCCAATGCTATGCGTCTATCTTTAGCTGGCTCACCACTGAGATCAAATTGGTCCAATCTTATCCAAATTCAATACAACAAATTTTAGAGAAGCTTCTGCAGCTTCGTTGTCAAGTTAACTGTGTCCGTAAAGCAAACCAGCTCGAGGCATATCAACCGCCATGGGATTCAGCCGATAGTTTATGCGATGGAGTGGGTTAAAAATTTGAGAAAAAAGGGTAGCTGACGATAAGGGCTACTGTGCCGATAGCCTAAATCATAGCTATCTTTGCTGTGCAATCCATGAATATAAAAAAAATCATGCATTTGACAGGTCTTTACAAGTTACAAGAGTTTATTTCACTAAGCTGTACCGAAAATCATACGGCCTCTTTTGTAACAAATCGTCAGTAAGTAGTAATTTCAGAGTTTCTTCTATCCACACTAATTGATGCATTTGTTATCCTGGTCTCGATTTTTGTTGGAAGGACAGACTCAAATGCGACAATAAGCTTCGATATGGTAGATATTCGAACGGTGCCAACGCCTGCGCGGCAAATTTTTCAATGCATACAATAAAATGCGCCATATATACCTGTAGGAGTGTCTCACCTAGTAAATCTGATTGGATAAATTAGCTTCTCCACTAAATGCTCTGTAAGGTGGTGACTATTTTGGTTAAAATCTGCGTCGCATTCGTGATTATGTGTTGACTGATGGCCTGAAATACTTTGGTATTTAGCTAAACTGTTCCTTTTGGACAAGGCCACCTAACACTTATTCCGACTTGAGGAGGATTGTATTACTTGCATTACTAATTAAACAAATACTTCACTTTAACAGGCACGATTTCAGCATCTGTCTACGTGGAAAGCTGACTACTACAGTCCATATCTTTTGCTGCCGCATGTAATTTTCTTCCCCCGACCGGGAACATTCTTACTCATCTAGTCTTCATCACAACACTATTTGGTGCGGCCATGGGCTATCACAGATTTATTACGACAACATGTTGAGTGTTTGAGAAGTCAGCCTTGAATTAGAAAATCAGTGCGCCATGTATGCGACATTAGCAGCGAACACGTTAAAGCCCTTTAAATGCGTTGTTTTACTAAAATCAGTTTGGCCGACATCTCCATTGACAAATACCGCCCTCTTAGTTTTTGGTGGGAATTATAATTTTCAAAATATCGAGGTGCCATATCTGAGGAATTGAATAGAAATACATTCGCTCACGCTCCACAGTGCGTTGGCAGACGGCTTGTTAGTGGACAGCGCTTTGGGGAACCTGTCAATGGAATGTCTGACCCAGTAGTGCTTCAAGTTAACCATCACAGATTTATTCGCCGCAGCAGCAGGCGATGCAGTTTTTGGTGCCTTTGAAGAGGCAGAGCTACGTCGTCTCACAAGGTTGCTCCACATGCCGACACCGCATTGCGTGATTAGTCTGCCTTTGTATTTTCTTTTAGGGTCATTTAATTGCTGAGATGTTGGAAAATCTTTTGTCGATTAAGTGGAGATTAAGGGACAAATTTATCAGTGTTGTTTACCTGATTGATTTGACGAATATAGTGGCGACTATCATTAAATGGGATCTGTATTTCCTTTTAACACACCACCTGTTACATTTGCGCAAATTTGATTGAAATAATGCATGAAATGCGACTTCTTCGCAGAAAGTTGTCTGCATGGTTGTTCAAACGCACGCACGTCTGCCTCGGTCCCGACTGGTCTTGAAGTGATTTCCATGCATGAGCATTATAGTCATGGAAGTGCTTTGTTTTACTTTTTGAAGTACACGTCACTAATTACAAAATATCGTTTCTCTCCACAGGTAAGCAGTGTCTGATAGAAGTCCATTTGAAAAACTATGCTCAAGGATAGACAATACTTTTGTCCGGACGTATTCCGAATGTAAGTAAATTTTGGTTGGAATAGTCTAACCACCCCAGAGGGTAATGAAAAAGGCTCCCTTGGTGGGATAAAACACTGCCACAAATAGCTCTCTTGTTGTAACATGAGAACCCAATTGCAAAAGTCTAGGTTAATCAAAAAGCGGTACTTCACGGCCGAATACGGCCATTTAGGAGGTCATGCCATTTACTGGGATTCTGGTAACTCATGAGGCTGCATTTGATGATTTAATCATGATGCTCGAATGACTGCCTTGAGTGCTGCCGACGACCAAAACATGCGTACAAGGGTACCAACACCTCTCTCCTGGGGCGTTCTTACGGAACCACATCTCTTGTCCTCTTTTCCAACAGCCGGTGTAGGTAACATTGGTGCTGCGTTTCTCTGTGAAAGAATGAATGTTTCAGGTAGCACACCCTTTGGTAGTCGCAGCTTTTCTATGGTGGTCCCATAAGTGGTCACTTCCATGTCCAATTATCGCGCTGAGATTGGACAAACCCATCTAGATACATATTTGAAAAGTAAAATGAATAAATAAAGTCTGTTTCCACATGTCATTCGTCTACAAAACTTAAGCGGATAAAATGGATCTTCCTATTAGAATAGTTCATCACTGGTAACAGCAGCATTCTCTCGAATCCACCAGCTCATGAGAAGAATCAGTGTTGTTTTTCGTAAGAGAATAGACCTTAAGAAGTACCATTTGGAGACCAGAAATTTTAGGCAAACACGATTTTAATAGTGCCACAACAAATTAATATCCACAAACTGTGAATGCTTGTCGAATCCCAAAGTTGCCTCTCGATTAAACACTCAACCTTTAATCTTAAACAAGAAGTGCTATTTTCCATCTAAAAATGACGAAGCACCTGAGTTAATGGGATCAGAAGCATAAAACCTTCTGACAATGCTAATGATTTCAGCAAAAATTCTCCTGTTTCTAATAAATGTAAAAGCTCCGTTTGCTTAAGCTCGTGTTATTTACTTCTACCAATGTATTAGATAATGTGTTGTGTTCAGGTAAATAAATTTGACCTGATCTTTGTGACTAGCCTCCTCCACCTCCTGTATGTCTACGATCAACTGTACTGCGTCCGTCGGTGCGCCTCACCGACGAAGCAGGACAGAGGCCCACCAATTAGTGAGAAGTGAGGATCCAAGGGCCATTGACTATGTAACGTGTGTGGAATACTGATTACCTCACCAATAACAACAACGCTGCAATTCAGAATTGGAGGAGCCTTCACGCCGGTCAAATTCATTATCGCCGTCGTCGTTGCCGTTACTGTCACTGTCCTCACCGATTCTGCCAACACCTACACCACCCCCATCGCCAACTTCCACGAGTAGGCGCTTTTTTAATCCTTCGTCCATCCTTTCTGCCTGCCTTCTCCTCATTGCTATCCTCATCTATCCAATGTGGATCCATTCTCTTCCATCTGAACGTGCAGGTGGATGAAATAGTCGAAGACACCTCTGCCTATTCACTTTTCCTGGTGAAGAAGACGAGACACTGTTGATATAACCAGATCGTCAGTGCGGTGGGAAGAAACTGCCTCCGAGTTTGCTACAATTTGTTGTGGAGAATCAAGACTCCGATTAGCAAAGAGACCACTCTTCGTATGCCTTTTCGAAGAAGAAAACAACTTCTTTTATGGAATTGCAGATTCTCTGTCGAATCAAGACACAAAAAGCCATGGCAACAATATGGGTGAATGAACATCTCTTTATCTATCTTCACTTTCCTCTCGGCCCATTCCGCACCTTGACAGAAATGCGGCACTCATTGTGGCTAGTCAATGCATGCCGGGTATTAAACCAGCTTTTTGCTTTTAACTAGAACAAAACTTTGAATATCATCCTCAGCTGAAGCAGTATTTCAGTGGGAAAGAGTGTGAATGTGACGAAATCTGGATGCATTATTTCATTTCTAAATTCAAAAGATCATCGTATCCATGTAATCATGCAGAATCACCACCATCAGGAAAGAAATTTGGTTTATTTCTTCGGACAAAGCGTTCATAAGTGTTTTCCATCGCAAAAGTACTGTTAATTGTATGGATTTTCTGCCCATTTTTTTGCAAATGACAGTGCTGGCTATGCCAGTCATGGTGTGCAGGGACCGCGTCTTTACCTGGGAACGAAACAGTCAAATTCGTTCCTTGAGGATAGTCAAGTTTTTCTCCGAATGGCTGAAAACCTTGCACGACTCACCACAATTAATGTACATGGTGACAAATGGGATGGGAGACATTGCCATATTTCTGTTACATAATGGGTATCCATAGCTTCCTGAATGAGTATATCAGTACCGGTAATAGAGTAAAGCTGAGTCCCAGAATGGTTCAGTGCTGCTGACAAATCCACCCATGACAAAGCATTGGTTGGACGCTGAGATAGGTAAATAAAGGTAGTAGATAGGGACGATGGTGAAAATTGGCAGCAATTAATATTCTCCTTTCTTTAAAACGAGGCTGCTGATTAAAGTGGGATAAAATGATGCAAAGAACTGTCGCGTACCACGGGCGGTGTAGTCCGAAGGCTGCGACCACCTTGTCAAATGTAGTGATGCTTCTTACGGCGCAGAGACAGTACAAGCCCGCATCATGCGACAACCTTGACTCGTCAAGATGCAAATCTACAACCTTGACATTGTCACGAGACGAATAAAGTACACAAACAAGACTTCTACCAATAATTTACTGCACCAACTTTGGAGTAGCATAGGCAAGTTATAAAATGTCGAAAGATCACAACAATGTTTGCACGTAAGCAATGAGTAACAATTAATTCCCTAAAATATTGCAGTTTCAAATCAGGAGGTTATTACTGAATCGATGTGCCGATGCGAAATTAAACTGGAATTCTGTGTGTAAGACTTCCACAAACACCGGCTATAAATGTAAAGATTAATTTTATTTAAGTTGTGTTAAATCTACCAATGAAAATTTGGTTTACTTAGAATTTTGCTTTGAATTGGAGGCGAATTATAAATGCTTAGAAAAAGCTAGATTAAATGCAAATTCTAGAGGTCCCTTTACTGTTAACCCAATCAATCAGAATATCCCAACATCTCACCATATCTTGATGGTGGATAAAGTGTAGAAGGATTAAAGTTATTCTACCAAAGTATGATTTTAATCCCACCCATTCGGAGAGCCGTAGAACACAAATTTATTGCTAAGTTCTGCTTGTAGGAATTCCGCGGCTGTGGTAATTCACATGAATGCTTCCAGCCAATGGTGACATCATTCAACGAATTGTCTTTAAATTGCCAGCAAGCAGAATCTTGTTTAGCCATAGCTAAATTTTAACTTTTCAGGAGGAATATATCTGCTTTAACTGCTTAGTTCTTCAGCGACTTGCTACAGGAGGCTTAAAAGGGCGCTCACTTCCGGCATGTTCCCAATTCTCACTAATGGTGCGGGATCACATTTTAAATGAATAAATTATACATTAAATGACAAATGATCGCTGCTACCGTTGCCGTCAATATTGAGGACTTCTGACAAATTTTACATCATGAATCTCCACCTATTAGGAGTATTTTTTGACTCGATATGAAATTTCGCAACTTGCGCTCCTGTCTCATGATAGACATTACTTCCTAGGAAGACTTGCTCCAGTCGAAGCAACGACCGCATTCATTTCTACGGTTGTCTGTGACTCGAGGACTTCCTATAATCTTCAACTATAGGAAAATCCAAGAGCAACATTTTAAGAAAAAGGAGAAAATCATTTGGAAAAATGGCATTTAATTGTAAATATTTTAATTACTCGAGTAATTTGGTTTCCGTAGGCTCTACTAAAATCTTGGTGTCACAGACATCTGCAAACGTCGATACCTTTGTAAAGTGGTAAATGGGTCTGTGTAGTTGTATACTATGGAATACATTTGGCGATAGCTAAACTGTCACGCCTTTCTAAGTGTCTTGCGTAAAGCTCCTAATCAGATGTTTTGTACTTAAAGGCCGGTAAACACATCGCTCGCTGTTTTTTTTTCGAAACTCAAAAAAACATTCCCTGAGTACATACGTCCTTGAAGTTTAACGAGTAGAGGGGACAGGCTTTTCAATATCAAAATCAAAATACCAAAATTTGCTCACGTGAAGCAGCCCATCGAATTAGAAAGTACATTTCCTCAGTCCCAGTTTGGGCAAAAAAAAAACGTGCGAAAAGTAAACAAACGTGCACGCGCACATGCACACAGTCATATCTTTGCAAGGCGGGTGTGTGTCGGGACATGTGAGCTCGCCATCCATCCCCGTATCCGTGTCACGTGATCCCGTGGGGGCTATTTAACCGCGCGGCGGGACACGGCAAGGCATGTGGACACCGCGTCGATGCAAGAATGGACTCCGCGCTTAGCATTTCCCACATGCTCTGCTGGATTATTGTCAAGGCTCTGGTCATTCCCAATCCTAAATGCAAGTTGTTTTCTGGTTTTATTTAATTTATTCAAGGACTTTTTTAGCCATCTTGACAACTTAACTAACCCGAATTTTAAGTGATCATTTGAAAAGTTACTACTGAACATGGGGCCGAATTTCTAACCATTCAATTTATTAGTGATATTTGGAACTAACTAGCAAAATGCATTATGGGCAGAATTCAAAAATTTTATTTAAAATTTAGTACGAAGAGTAGGTTTTTTTCACATACCCTCCATGACACCGTTAAGTGGGCAATTTTTTGGATTTGTTACCAGACACGCTTGAAGTCAGAGAAGACAGTCCTTTCGAGGTGTACGAACACTTCCATGGAAATGTCACGGTATGTCTTTAAAAGTTGGTTGTTTTCTAAGGTTTAGGAAAATAGCTTGAGCATTCAATGTTGAGATCGTGTACTAAGTAGTCTCCGGTTGGCCCTTTTAACACAAGAAACGGTAGAAAATACTGGCGGTTTTAGTGTCATCTATCTCACAAAGAACATTGGCCCTTTTTTATACAAATTCCATCCTTAAAAGCAAAATTTGTATCCATTTATGCATTCCAAATGGACTATCTGTGTTGGCTGCCGAAAAAATGAATTTCCATAGACATTGAAAACTACTAGGTCAATGCACGTGGTCAATGAAGTTAACATTGTTGGAACAGGAATGAATGGTATTATTTTGGAAAATCTGTGGCTGGAGAGAAAACATTAGTCTCTTCAATTAACCCTGGAAACGCAAATTTGTCAGCGACAAATATGTCCACTTTTGATGGATATGATAGTCTATTTATTAAAAAGAATTGAAAGATCCACGCAAACGACCAAATTTAGTAGAAAACACCCTTCAGTTATTTACGCACTTTTTGGGACTTTTTAAAGGTAATCTGGATTATGTGATCCTCGATGGATCTTTGAAATAGCCCTGAAACCGCGTCAGCAGCAGGAAAGTATGCTTGAACATGTTCAAGCAAGAGCACAAGATGCTGGCATGACCCATGAGAATCACTTCGTGACAGAGAATTACTAGGCCTGCCCTGGGAACAATAATTTGCCAGTTCAATTACGTGATCAACAGAAAAAGCAAGAGCCACGTGAAAATTAGAAAAATGCAGATAAATTGCGTAGAACGAGATCAAATGACTGGTAGTCGATTGACTTTCCCAGTCATAAGGTTGATAGATATGAATACTCAAAAGTGAATCGAAAGGTCCAGTTTATTACACATATTTTCGTGAGAATCGGAAATACTATCCGTTTAAGATTTCGAAGCACCAAACATAGCTGCTAGTCTACAGCCTCTATCATCTCAAGGATTCTTAAATCATCAACGTAGCATGGACTGTAATGTAAAGCTTAAGATTAATACAAAGAATGCAATGTCATCCCAAAAGTTCGAGAAAAGTATGGAAACAATTCACTAGGAAGTAGGGAAAATATTATCGGTTAAGACTAAATTCCTCAAATGGTTTTCCTTATCTAAAATATTAAATCCAAAAAGGAAAATTAAGGAGGGAGGCTTCGAAATTCAAATTTAATTTGGATGGCTAGAATTTTGCTTCAGAGACAATTAGAAGGTTGAGCGAAGAAATTTTTCTTGGTATTGCTTAAAAGTCAGCACTTCTAAAGGTTGAACTTAAACATCAGCCCAATCCGATCCATTGCCCTTCCCTATCGAGTGACGGGCTAAATGCGCACAACCCTTTCACAAACGATATCTTCTCTGAGAACCAAGATTACACTTAGTTCATCACACCTCCCTTTCCACCTCACTTCCATTTCCAAAATGCCCTTTCCATTTCCCGTATGACTGCCTCATGCTCATCCCACGAAACAATTTCAATCACCTTGGGTCTGGACAAATTGAGGAGGAATGCAAACGACAACCACGGTGATGGTAGTAATGATAGTGACGATGATAAGGCAGCATATCTTCCTCCTCTCCTACGGTGTAAATCTTCCCACAAATAAGTTTTGCGACAATATGCAGCCCCACGTAGTCTTGTAAAAACGCTAAATGAAATTTCTTCCACCCTCTCGACCAGTCTCTGCTGCACCTCAACAAGAAGTTCGTCCTGCATACCTGCCACCCGCATTGAATAGAGTAGGTAGACCTCACGCACAATTGTTGGCAGGCCTCCAGCAACTCGGCACCACTCCGCGTTAACAAGTCCGTCTGCACTCCACCACACACACGCACACACACACACACAAGGCATACCCACACTTCTGGTGGTGGGGTGCCGCCATGGAAGTGTGCGGTAGTGAATGCATTGCCTCAGGGTCACCAACTAATGCTCCAACACAAGCCATTTGCCATTCCAACTCCCAATCACGACGGTCAGGAAACAATCCAAAACACACTGCTCCCCTTTACAGTGAGTGTGCAGATAACGATGAACAACAAATTGGTCGGCCTTGAAGCTCATGCCCTCCCTTACTGCATGCATAGCGCGTGACCCCCACTTGCCAGCTAGCCTCCACGACCCTCTCGCTTGATCTAGGCAGACTAATTATTGTACCACCGATCTCGCAGTAAACGTTACGGAAAGTTACTCTTGACAATAGATATTTTCAAAATATCCTGCCCAAAAGTAACAAGCAATTCTCCATTGCCTCAGTCCAGTGGCTCTATCCCTGGGTGATTCACCACGAAAGTAACACGTTTTCAAGCACTTCATTCTGCCAAGTTCCACACAACAATGTACACGGGAAACTCCTGCAACCTCAATTCCACTCTGCTGTTTGCTGTCATCACATTGACCAGTTCCAACTACCACTATGATAGGAGGGAGTATTAGGGAGGACAGTAGACACAAGTGTACCGATAGACTGACAAATGCATGCTTTGCAAAATGTGCATGTAAACAATCTCATATCTATCACAAGTGTCTGGAAGTTAAGCTTCCATAAATCATCGTGACAGGCTAAAATACAATTCTATCGCAAGTCTTTGAGACCGCGGCCAGACATAACATTAACCACTGCAATTTCAAATAATCTATTCTCATTACACACTCATCACAAAAATGACTTGCGCTATTTCAAGGAGATTCTCGTCTAATACGAATAGTTATTTTATCTTTAGTCTGCCACCCGTTTTACATGCTCGCTATCAACATCACATGCGTGGCGCCTGAGTTCCCCAGCTGAAATATGTGCTAATGATATGTGAAATGCAGTACCCAACTCTTTCTGACAACTGACCACAGCACAATAAAAGTAGCCTAGAGTGAACATGGGCTCAAAAAGGACTGCAATTGTTAGATTCCACCTGATTGGTTTTCCTTTGAGACATCGGCAGAGAACTCATTAATAACCTGCAATAGTACTTCCCGAAACCAGAACCTGAAAAGATTATTCTCGAAAGGACTGAATACATTTTTGATGACTCTGCTCAAAACTAAGCTGCGATGACAACTAAACATAATCCGAAGTAGCCACATTCCCGATTTGTTAACCCTGCCTCTAAAGGCTTCATCAGGGCAGTAGATTCAATATGCTCGGTCCTTTTTCCTTCTCCTGTTTCAGTACCAGAGTCACCATCTTACTCACCAGGTCTTCGTCACCGGAATCCTTCAGTGAGTGTTCGCCACCAAAACTTTCTGCGCAAAGCCAGAAACTCAAATTTGCAACGACTGGAGGGATGATGCGGGCACGTTTCTCGCATCTTGAAGAAGGCGAGTGAGCGTGCTAAAGCCGTGTAGAAATAGTGGACTCCAGAAGGAGTGGTGTTTGCGCTTTCATTCGCGGTGCTCCCAGATACAGAATGTCCACGATCACAAACACATAAAAACACGGTCTATTGTTAAGTACAAAGTAGCAGGTTTCTCACCGTCTTCGACGGAGGATAACTGCACGACCAACTAGGCAAGCCGGAACATTCCAGAACCTCGGAACCTCCAGAATTAGTCCTGGTTAATCAAGAAAAAAACAAATGCAGAATGACAACTTAGAAATTAAAAACGACAGTTCTTCAAAGATAACCTAGCAAGGCCTACAAAACCATAAGTTAACAAGTACTGTTGTAGCATAAATAAATACTTCCCGAAAATTCTGCTATCAATCTAACCACAGATCTGGGATATTCAGAATAAAAAATAAACAACTACCCCTACCGGAAGGGTAGGCGGTTGCGAGGTTTGTCGAAGGGACTAGCACCAACTTTTCCCAAAACGTCGCCTGAAACAGACCAAGCTGGTGCATCTTTATTGAGTAGAAGAATCCCACTTTTAAACACGCTTTCAAAACACGAAATCCCTGACAAGTGAAAAACTTTAATCAAAATACTAAAGTGACCCCTTACTCAAGTCAACCATACTAAGTAGTATCCTGCTCTAGACTCAGTTTATTGTAACTGAACAAAAACGCTGGACAGCAAGGATGCTTCTTGCCGACTTCCACCTTTCTAAATTATGGCATTAGAATCAGAAGGACCATACGTATTCACTTGATCGCTGATATGCATTAAGACTCGATTGAGGCCACACAGATTGCAACCCTTGGCAAATTCCAATAAGCAAATCAACCTACAATGTTATCAACCCAACAATAAAGACACCTTTCGACTGTTAGTGGATTTTGGCTATACTTCGTCCCCATTTCGCGAATCAGATTGTCATACCAAGGTCTCAAGTAACGCAACTTTCCTTTAGAGACTCGGAAAAGGCTAGAGCCTTTTTAAGAGTCCCTACGCATGAAATTAGGACAACCTCATCCGCAACAGCCATCCCACACCTTGGGAGCGCTACCCCGAGGCGCCCAGTGATCAAAAGGGCATTTAGCCACTGCTCTTCAGAGGTCGCGCAATATTAATCCCATGCAGTAAAACAAACGAATCAGTGAAATTAATTTTGCCATCTAGTAGTAAAATCGCGAAGTGTCGAAGTCTGCTAATAAAAAAACACATTATTTTAGTTTTGAAGGTGCAACTGCATCTCTGTTAGTAAAGAATAGCACATTGGGAAGACTTTTAAGAGTGACTTGGTTTGGAATGATATTAAAGCCTTTTTTTAGAGTAGCAAAAGTAAACTCAGCAAGTGCTCGACATCACAGGCTGCGTTATTACCCAATATTTAAATATCTGTTTGTAAAACAAATTATGCATAAGTCCCATTATTTCCCACAATTTATTCCAGAGTAGTGAAAATGATTATGCAACTTACGAATAACTTTGTTAAAAACACACTTTTTATAAAACAGGCAAACCCAAAAATTATGCAAAATAGCTAACGGGTTTTTGCACGCTGTGCACTCAGATTGACTATCTGTCATAAGTGGTCATCAAAAAATAAAAATAAGTATACAATTGGAATTGGAATAACGAAGGGTGGTGGAGGGGAAGAACCAGAAAGTGATGTCAACTTATACGCTCGAGCATGGCTGGGATGGAAGAAGACACGCCGAATATAAGAGAAGTTGGCTTGTGGGTAATTCGAGTCTGAAGGCCAAAAAATGAGATCCTTTACTGCTTCGTTCTGCGCACTTTGCCAGTGCCGAACTCTAAGGCGTAGAGAAGACTTTCGCATGTGCCCCGATGCGTAAAACCACTGCTCACTATCGCCATGTTCCGACGCTTTAAGGGATGAAAGCATTTATGTCCTGATTAGCACAAAATTGTCCGAATGAACACTGTTAATTAACTACCGTGTCCAATTGTGTGACTATGATGTCATTTAAATCACTTTTAAATCCGCGCTTTTGGAAATTTCTATAATGTTCTCCCTTTAGAAAATGCATTCCTACTATTTAAACTACTACCCAGGTAACTAAACTTACTTTTAGGCCAGTAAATAGACAGACCATTGAAATTCCTTGTCAGCGATATCCCTGGTGATGTTGTTATGTACTAAATTGTGCAAAAGTGTCACAAATACTAAACTTTGATGTGGTGTAATTCAAAGGGAACTCCTCGATATACTCACCCGAATGGGTCCATCAAAGAGAAATATGAGGTTTACTCCATTTTTGCCAACTATATATGGTTCAATCCTTTGCACACCAGTGCGAGCATTATGGTCTGAAACAAAAAAAATATTTAAATTGCATTCATAGTTGACGTTGGATCCTGACCTAGGAATTGTACATCTCCCTTTTTTAGAAGTACTCTTCCATTCAGTTAAGTCAAGTAGCTTCAAGTATTTTATATTTATACATAAATGTAAGAACCCTCAAAACGGCATATTTCGGAAGAACTTCTTATAGTAACATTTTAGTGAATGTAGACGGCAAATACAACCATTGATGGTTGTAAATAATTCCTCCCATGATTCTTACAATAAACCTCTTTAGTTTTCTCAAATATATATAGACATCCTAAAATTTATGAAAATTTAACGTAACGGGAAGTGAATATTTACCACCGCCTAGACACACGTAGGTCAAAAGGTGCCGAAAATTGTCACTTATAGATTCAGAATTCCTCCGACGACACCGTTTCAGTCAAAAAGCATGGAACGAATTTTAAACGGACTTATTTTTCTCAGGTTTTTAAACTTGCAGACATGAGAAATAAGCTGAGGCAACTGCACTCCTCCTGATGCAACTTGATATGGGTGATAAGCGTAACTGGTTCGAATAGCATTTGGTAGTTTTCACGCGAATGTGGCGTGATTTTTAAGCATCTCTCCCACTTTATCCGCAACAATGTATTTTAGTGCTATTTACAATTCACGTACCTGCTCAGCTCAAAACACACTTAAAAATAATATAGGCAGAAGTGGTTACGTGAGTCTCGGCGTTTCCCTTTTACGAAATCAATTTAGCTTCACTTTCATTGACTCCACCAATCGGATGCGCCAAGAATTTTATCTTCGTTGTCCTTTTGTTATGGCGTTATTGACCTGGACAGCTGTCCCAATCTTCCAAGATGATTTAGCGCCAATAAAACATCTCTTGGTAGCTATTTAATATCAACCTTGACAATGTATAACTAAGTGGCTTCAGCGAAGATTGCAATTACGCACCTCCAAAATACTCCACAGATTCTACTGGTCTAAGTTTGTAAAAGAGGCTAGAGGTCAATACAATGATTTACCAACTGACAAAGTATCATGGATTTGGTGGAATACCTAGAAGAGGTAATAAGGCCTTGCAGATGTTTGTACAGTATTTGGTGGACCATTACTCTTCCACATATCGACTTCCATACCGATAATGTGGAGCCGTGCTTCCCATAATAAAGAGCCTTCCAGACTCCTAAGCCTTACAATATCTTTCAGTTAAATCGAGAGCTACTTCGAATGCAGCCAGGGGATATATTTTGCACCTTCTTCTTCGCTGCCACAAGTGAATCAAAGAAACCATACATGTCCGCTCTGGATGTCTGAAGCTTCGGAGACTCATGACGGAAAATCATGGAAACGATTAGAAAATGGTCCTAATTTCAAATTCTATTTCATGAAAAGACTCGTTAAAAATAAGTTGTGTCATCCATGAAAGAGCCGCTTACAGTATTCTTACGGAAATGATGAACAGTGCGTCAAGTTCGAGCGACCGCTGCCTTCCTACGTTTTAAATAAATAAGACTAATCAAGACAGGTAGCTAGAGGGCACTAAAATGATGGCGAAAATGAGATGGAGGTAGGTTTGCTCACGAGGAAATTTTACTACAAAGAGCAGTTTGCGCATCAAGCTCAATCACGTTGAGGTAGTTTCCCAACGGACGACATGACAATTGATCTCATCGAAGTCTACAAGATATACCGAGACAATCGAATCCAGAAGTTTTCCACACAATGGGGACCACCCTTGTAGATAGGGGATAAAGAAGTGTAATTAATGTAAGAGCCAAAGTGAAGATCAAAGCAACATCGAGATTATGCTGTCCTTGACTTCAAGTTTTTATTTGCAAGTTACCCCAATTCAGGCGTCTGCTATAGCATTACTTAAGAGAAAGTTAAGGAAACTGGGTTTTTGGGCAAACATTTGAGTTAACATTTTACCATTCCCTTATTAAAAGTTACATAGCTAAAACGAAAGTGACTTAATGAATATTTTAATTTTGCTGAATGAATGTACAACAGATGTATTATGCACCAAATACAAATGCTTGTACAATTTCATTTATCTTTACCAGAAAACCACTAGATTTTTGTCATTAAACATCCGATTTTAAAATGGCCGCTCATTAAAAGATAGAAATGCTTACGTTTGATGTTTTCCAATTCTGCCTCTTGAGAGAAAGTTAAGACAATAGGCCGAACACTTAAATTCTCCGGAAATACAACTGCAAAAGCACTTCGTTCAAGTAACCGTCCCGATATGTGAAGCCATCGGCTCTCTATGGAAAAAAACTTCGAAAATAAGTTCCTGTCAAGCTGTGAATGATCTCATTGAAGCCAATTTTAAAATTCATCGCAAACAGTAATTATTGTTTTGCAATGACAAAGTTGTGAAACCGCACTGAGATTTCATTTTTTTACGAATTAAATGAGAGATGGTTTCTGTCTTAGTCGCTTCCATATCACAAATCGCTATCTTTATCTGATGTACACGTAAGCCACAACTTACCTGAAAATGTTTGGACGCAAAAATCAGGTGGACGACAGGGTGAGGTATTCGATCCAACTCGAGCCCTCGGATGGGAGTCGAGAAGCTTAAAATTTGTGGAAGAAGAATGCGGCATTGCAAACCTTTCAGTTCTTCTGTGCATCAAAAATGTCCCTATTGTAAAACTACCTAGTATACGTGTTACTGAATGTTAGAGAAAGTGGTCCTTTTAACCGAGCGGTAAAAACCATCTACTTTAAATTGCAGGGACAAAAGTGTCGAAGGTGCTCCTCATTTACGAGAAGTATTTGCCAAGGCCGAAATTCCTGTGTACATTCTTGTGTGGAATTTAGCAGAGGTGCGGTAGCAGAACGCGATGCTCAGAATGAGGGGGTTGAAAACGTGTACTTTCATGGTGAATCACTCAGGGGATAGAGCCATTGGGCTGAGACAGA
>NW_020170512.1:63845-66534 GCF_000524195.1 Echinococcus granulosus | reverse complement strand
ACCTTAATCAGAACCACATGGGTTCTCAGGTCGTTCAGCTAAGTAAGCACATCCATAAATGCAATCGCACTAACTGCATATATTGAGCCACCCACTGCAAAGTAGTCAATAGTACTCCTTTCGACACACTTCACGGTTGGGCATCCTTTTTGCATTACATGATGTTCTCAATAAAATGCCCTCTTTACCTTAGAGGGAAATAAAGTGCTGTCACAACTAGCAAATCTGCCCAAACTTCTTGTTTGCATTTCTCGAGTAAATCTTATTCCACCACAGGCATCCATGGTGCAGGCGGTGCCTCCATCACCAGTTATGTTACGTCTTTGTAATAGATGATTCCATAATGACAAATGAGGAATTTTATCATGCACATGGATTGCACAAAATGGGATCACCACTCTAAAGCGATGAAGCATATGTGTTTTTTAAATTTGAATGTTTCAATTCATTGGTAGCCTAATGTTTTCCATGCTACGCATCTAAATCGAGTCGACGTTAAGAACCTAATAACGTGAAATGTGAAACAAGTAACATTTAGTGGCACTGACTCACACGACTAACATTGGCACTAACATAGTGGAAATTTTTATTGCACACTATATTTGAGCGGCCATGCGTCATGAGGAGCATCCATTACACGAGTCACGAATTGTTCTTCTCAAGCAATATACGGTAAGAGGACATTTTACATTTGTTGACCATGAAAAAGCTTTGCTGGATGTGGTAAATTGACCGTAGTTGTAAACATATCATACCTACAGTCAAAAAGAGATCTCAAGCAAAATCTACGCCCGGTTGCAGTTCAGGCACTGATGCTCACTTAGTAGATTCGCATCAGTACCTTCAATGAAGCATTAACAAACGCTAACTTACAAGACACCATTTTGAGGTATCGTACAGCTTTAAGCAATATTCCAGATCAGAGCGAGGTCTTCCATTGCTGCCATAAGTAAAATATATTTAGACTTTCTACCTAGCGCTGGAAGATCCAGCTAGTTTTGCTTGCGCCAATGCTTCATCCTGATCGAAATTCCTCGACGATAATGACAATTTTTACCCCATATATATCAAGTCTTCTTATGGTCAGTACCCACGTGCACTGCGTCACTGTCTCTTAGCTCAGTTTACTTGTTAAGTTAATTCTTCCAATAACAAAATAGCATGCTATGAAGAATCGCCTATGTAAAATACGAAAACGCAATCAAAATCAGGCAAAACATGGTCCGTAACTTTAAATGAGATAACAGGACGTTCGTCGCACCATATTTGATACACTAATTTATACCGGCGGATTTTGATTAGCACCGTCACCGGCTATAGTTTCCGATAGTGCCTCAACAATGAATGGCAAAAGAAATACAGCGGGTTAACTCAACAGCTACAACAAGACGGATTGATCCCCTTTGTTAACGAGGTGGTTACCTGTCATAGCTTATTAAAAGTGAGGCATTTAATAAATTTTATTCGTGTTTTAGGAACCTCTAAATTAAATGCCTTCATAGTAGACAAGTGAATACTGAATGTCCTTTAAAAACGGCAAATGTATTGTTAGACCGCTTTGGACAACCAAGAGTATAGTGAAATACAAATGCCTGGAAATGTTTGTAGTCTCTTCAGGGTGAAGTTCTAGAATGTAAGAGTCATGGCTCTTCCATATAAGGAAGACCAATGGCATAAGTGGTGGTTTACACGAATTAATTAAAGCCCTACCTCATTACAGCATGAAGCTCCAAAGGAATGCCAAATAACTGCGTTCCACTGCCCATCTCCGTCTCTCCTTCGGAAATGGCATCATGCTGAGTTCTAATTAATTCAAGCCCTTGCCAAGGCGAACTGATGAATTAAACCTAATTACAACAGACGGAGTTGCATTAATTGGCTTCGAATTAAATACCTCTGTTAATGTCGTTGGCTAAGAAATCATATAGAGGCTCCAGGAATTGCTCAATGTTGGCGAGGGTTTCTTAGAAAAACATATGCTATTATTCCATCATGCTAGTTCCAGTTTCGGTGACGATATTATCATCAAAATTTAATTTATTCAAATTTACAAATTGTATTACACACAAAATAAATATGCGTGACAGGCATCAGAGCAGTAGCCGTTCCATCACCAAGGCGTGCCTGTGAAATTCAACATAATTAACTTCTACTTCATTCACGCAAGTAGCATTAACTCCTGGATGCATACATCAACATTGGGATCAACATGCAAAAACACAAGTATTCATCACACGTCTGACATTTATCCTTTGGCTGTCATCCCTGAATATTATGCCAGAGAAATATAAGGCAACAGCGAGTTAAGAGTAGAATGCCGACTCCATGTCGCACAACAAAAATCTGGTTGTAAAAACAACGGATGACAAATGCATGTTGATGAGGCTGCGTGCAATAAATTAGACAACGTCGAGAGGACTTCAAGGCACTTGCCCCATAGGTAGTAGATTCTGCAAGCAAAAGTATGGCACTGCAAATTATTGAAATCATCTACTACGCCATACCTTCTAAGCAAATTTAATTGGCTAAATGCCTCCAACTTTAGGTTTACCATAAATACAGTGAAATAATATCTTATGGAAAAGTAAAGTAAAGCCAATCTTTATTTCAGAGAATACCCTCAAAATGAAAGTCCCTGATGTGAATTGAGGCGGGTCTCTGCTTGAATGCACAAATCTTTTGTATAAGT
>NW_020170512.1:52272-63745 GCF_000524195.1 Echinococcus granulosus | reverse complement strand
ACGATTTCGAAATCGTGAAAGCTTTGAAAAGGTGTGGAGACTTTGGAGACTTTGAATAGGTGTGGCCGAAGTTACACTTTTTCTTCAACATAAGTGGGACTACACGTATTCTTCTGCGTCATAGCTTCATATTCCACCCATTTTAATGGAGTAAGCTACGCCTATTAAATTTTGCACAAAATATGTAACCAGGTTTTTCACTTGAGGAGCTAGGCAGGCTGGTACAACGACACACAATGATACCGCATAGATAAACAATGCAGACACGAGTTGCGCTGTTTGGCTGAAGCAACCAATCGACATGATTTGATCGCTTAAATGCTCTAGTTTATCCAACAGGAACTTGACTTATGCCTAACCTTAATAACAAATCCAGATAAAGTGTGACAAACAAGGATTATACCGACCCACTATGGCAAGAAGATCCATCTGTCATTATGACCAAGAATTGTGAAATGAATCCTTGCACCTAATTGCAAAATAAGGAACACAAGATGGGGGATGAAGATCCTCCATACATTAATGATGCATAATTCTTCACAAGATTCCTCTTCGTTATTAGCTGGTTCACTGTTATGCTTCATTGGCGCTATCGTCTGCTAAAGGAGACGTCGTGTTAAAATCTCCAACACTAAAATTAAGTCAGAAGGACTGCATAGTGGTTGTTACCAAAATTTCGCAATTCCAGTGATGGGGCCGATAAAGGTGCATCCTGTTTGCATAAAAGCATTTTTCGACAGAAGCCGTGAGAATAGTGGGATGATTTGAGCCATGATGAACACAATTGATGGTAGCACTCTCAAATATGAGCTTAGGTGGTTTCGAAAAGGTGAGGGTTGCATATGAGTTTACAACTCCCTGTCGATGAGAAAGAATGGGAGGGAGACATCACGCAGTGGTTGCAATTAAGCCCACAATAATCGCACACAGTCGCGCGTTAATGGTTAGCAGTGTGGCGAAACCTGCATGACATTCCCATTGTGCAATAGTAAAAGCAATGCTAAAATATACACTAAAATTGTCAGAAGGTCTGCATAGCGGTTGTTGACATCTCCATAATGAATAATTTCTTACTGACAAATGAGGAAATATATCATGCGTATCTAGTTTTGTTATTCAATGTTCAACTAAAATGGCACAAAATAAATTTACTAAAAAATAACGCTATTCTACTGCCGATCTACCCATCTCCCTCGAAGGCGGTATTATGGCGGTGTTCAACTAATATAAGCCTATGCTGAATTGGACTAATAAATTAAGCCTAATTACAACACATGTAGTTGCATTAATTGGCTTCAAATTTAACGCCTCTGTTAATATCGTTGGCTAAGAAGCCATACAGAGGCGCCGTGAATAGCTCAATGTGGTTTTAACATCAACAGAGGTCCACTGTAAGATGTTGATGAGACTGTGTACAATAAACCGGATAAAGACGAGAGGATTGCATGGCACTTGTCCTATGGGTAGCAGATCTACAATCGAAATAATGACACTACCAATTATTGGATTTATTTACTCCGATTGACCTTCCAACCAAATTCAATTAGCTAAATGCTTTCAATTGTAGGTGTACTTTGATTAAAATGCAAGATATTTGCATACGAAAGCAATTTACCAACCAAACCTTGACAGCCACTATAGGTAAGTCTAATTCATAGTTAATGTCGCGCAATACGTGTGGAGACGAAATGAGAGGAAAGTGTAGGCGCAGATTTGAAAGGACAGCTGTGATCATTTCAGTGTCTGTGGACTGTCAAACGCAAGTTATGGTCTTATTACTGTCAAATACTTGATCACATCCGGTTTCTGATCTTGGATTTGGGGTCGATACAAAGCATGAGCGCTGTAAAAGAAAACGTCAAAATACGAAGACTCAAGTTGAGATCACGGGAATGTATAAGAATGCTTTACTACCAACAGGCGGTAAAAGTGAAATAGCAAGTTGGTATCCTTTAGATCAATTTATTAAAATGTCTGCAGAAAAGGTTGAGGCACAAGAAATAATGTTGCGCCTTAGACACGTACACAGGCATTTTCAAAGACCAAACAGCAGCAGCTGCATGATCGCATTTATAAAATTCGATTTCAACCAATCTGCTCTTGTGCTTCATTTGCCCATTATAACCCATTTTCACTTCTTATTTTTGCGAATACATCACAAATCGACCCTAGAGATAAATGTGAGCAAACCCAGCCTCTCTCATTACCTTTTACTGTCACTGTAAACTTCATATGATGGTGAACCCTCATCAGGACATTTCATACTACCGCAAGAAATTGGAGAAGAGGACGGATAGAAGACCAAAATAAAAGCTTCTGCAACATTCAAATAATAGAAGTGTAAATACTGCGCTCTGTCGATAGTTCTTGCACGCTTTGTTGTTCCTTTATCACGCATTTGCTCAATGCTCATCCCCTGTTCCACCCTTTGCATTCCCTTATTCTGATCTCGTTTCGGTCATTGGGACTTTTAACAAATTTGCTGTAATGAGCGCTAATACTACATATTGGATTTAACACTTCGGCCTCTTTTAGAAAAAAAACAGACTCAAAAATCGGATTCATCTATTGAACAATTGTGCTTAAATCATTGGCCACATGATGAATAGGTAGTCAGAAGATGGGATCGACAACGGAATTGGAATGACTTAGATAGTAGTCATTGCCCCTCAATCACTATCTCAAATATTGTTGCTACATGTTAAGTTTAGCACTTACTACCGCATTCTTGGTCGCGATTTGAGTTTTCGAATTTGAGCAGACTCTCCATATTCACGAAGCAGTCGCAGTGCAAGGGTGGTTGTCTGTGCAACATACAACTATGCTTATTGCTGGTGCCGAAGCATTATATCCTGCGTGTTTTGTTGGGCCACAATTAGGGGCCGCATCAACACAAAACTTGAATTCTGCGAAAGCTTTCACCATGGTATTGAAGTGACCATGATGGCAATGGTTACCAAAAAAAATGAGCAAAGAAATTGCAAAAAAAGCAGACGCAGAAGCGGAGGAGGCGGTAGCAGCAACACCATGGGGATGCACGATGGCTAGTATCAATATTAGTGAGACAGAGTTATAGAGATGGCACAACCATTTCTGACTACCTTTTGACATTCTAGCAGTTCAATAAGTGTCGAATGGTAGCGTTTATCCAACACCTCCATTCTGATGTTGGGCATTTGGTTGGCCTAAATCAAATCCCCAAACCAGAGCAGCGACGCCGTAGTCATCATCTTTGAATCCGTGGTTAGTATACCTGTACAAATCGCTAACTCATTGGAAATGATATTGCATTTTTTGGCAACCTCCAATTAATTAATATTGAGAAAGTCGGGTTCGCCGTTTATGTATGGGCCCGAGTAATCAAAGAAGCAAATCAAACCAACTATTTGTTTAATTGCTTTTTGCCCTTGAGAAAAAAAAGAGTCATTAACAGTGTGATGAAATATTTGACGGCGAGGAAGTGTTTAAAAATTTGAAGGAGCAGACTTACCCAAATAAACCTGAAATTGACATTGAAAGAAGACAAGTGTTTGGCCTCAACAGTACAGAAGGGTTGGCCATGAATCGCACACAAGGAACCAATCGATAAGATGTGGTCGTTTAGTAGACCCATGGACACCGGTCGCCTAAATGATCGGAGATCTGGTGGCTAACTTTCTCTCATTAGTGACCATATTTGGCCGTCCTCATCTCTATATAAGCCAACTATTCTACTTCCAAATCAACTTTTTGGTTGGACATCTGGTAGGGCAGCCAGGTGCTTTAAGCCCTCATCTGTTTATCGCCAGTCCGTTCATGTTGACGGTGGTGGATTTCGGGCTCAATAGCTGCGACTTAAGCAGTGAGATTCGAAAAACATTTTCAAACAACTCAAGCGTGACTTGTGAGGAGCAATTCTTGTAACTTTTCTGGTGACTTATGTTTTTGCATTTAAAGTTGAAGTTTTAGTCATTAGGCAGTTACAAGATAAAGTCAAGGGCACAAATTGCATTTTCAAGGCAAGGGGAATGCAAAGAAGCCAAAAGTGTACCAGGAAGCATCTCGTATTCAGCTTTTGAGGTGTATGCACATGCCTTAATATTCAAGATGCCTACTTCACAGCCATCGTGCGGGAAGGCAAGCTATCCGTCAGAACTTCATTCAGGTAACCTTGGACCTGATGATGATTTAGTGAGACGGTTTGGTAAAATATTGCAGAGGAGAGAAAGGAGGAAATGTACCCTACTTGCAAGTAGATCGTCATATAGCTTGCTGATAGGAAAGAATCATAGGATGCTGCTGTTCACCTATTGAAAAGCAGTTACGAAATCGACCTTAAAGACCGTATTAACCTGCACTGCGAACCATCTAAACTGGTAGTCTGATTTATTTTGAATGGTACTTGTAATAATCACGAGACCTGAAATGACCTCTGCATAACCATCATCATCACCACTCATTGTGGCCAATAGAAAAGCTGTAGACACATTTTCCCCGGTACATCAAAATTTTTGCATACGTGCACTTGTCGTGCAGGTTTCAACTCAAACGGCCAGCTGCATATTTGACTCTGTAAGAACAAGCTCTATTCAGTCGTCTGCAATCAACGCTGTAACCCTCCAATATTACCCTATGCATCGCTCTTACTGCAAATGGGTGTTCGCAAATATTATTTAAGTACTGGCTACTTTAACTTTGTATAAAGAGTAATATGGATGTCAATAGGGTCAGAAAGACCCCCTTTTGCGATTCTCAATAGATTGCCTACTTTGCACCTAATTGCCAAAATTTTGCAATGTCTCTCAATCTGCACCTTCAATCCATTCCTTTGATTGACCAGCATTACACGTCGCAAGACTTGGACTGTGTTACCGACAAGTACAAATTCAAGACAAATGGAAATGCAATGCAGTGAGTGCATGCAAGTGGGACTTAACCAGTGTTTTCAGTCGTCAGCCAGCAGTAACACACTGCACGTCCTATCCGTATTGTGGATTCCTTTACCACAGAAGGCCTATACTTCTGTACTTGCGGCTCGCTATATTCCAACAGCAGACAAATGGGTGACAGTCAAGTTCTTTGTATCCTCAGTGCTGCAGTAGAAACTCAACAGGATTCAATCTCAAAAACACAAGCACCCTCAAGTAACGTAGGAGCAAAAGTGAAGAGAGTTGTTTGGAACGCCCGCATTGACTGATTAAAGGGCAGTCAGGCAGCGTGCTTTTCATTGCGTTCACTCGTATCCCTGCTAAAAGTGCTGCTACTATCGCCACAGCCATCCACTCCTATATCTGCATCACCAGCATCTCTGAGCCACAGAACGTAAATTGCTGGCTACAGATGGAACCACCATTTGGCCAGTCACCACTACTCCACTACACTCTCCACTTAGGCCGATAAATTTTCAGTCAAATGAAATCTACCAGCAAGAAATTTTTCACCATCCGCAATCTTTCTATTTCACACGAGTTAGCAAGCTAAGCTTCCAGTGTGACCTCTTCTTCCAGGCTTGATTACCACTCCATTCCATTAATGCTTCTCCTATTTTTCGTAAGGAGGAAAATCGGGGACTGCAGGGACAGAACTTGAACTTTGTAAAAGCGAATATATGTAACTAAAAACGGCGGGCTGAAGGCACAGAAGTGTATAAGAAGCTTTAATACAAATGCAGATTTGGAGTTAAATGCTAAATCCACATCATTTCCACAATGCTATCAAATAGTCGCAGAAAAGTAGGAGACAGGAAATGTGATGTTGAGCCCCAGACACGCACTCAGGCATACCCACAGACATTTTGAGTGTATACAAGGGTTGGCTGCAAACCACACTGGATGAATGGACGTCCGATGCAGGCCTTTCGCACGCATAGCCGCGGATCTGGTGGTTATCTTACATTCGACCTCAACGGCTGTGAAGTCGGCATTGTGAATGTTAAGGCAAGTGCGACAGCACCAAGACTAAGTTACAGAAGGTTTTTCCACAACACTTACGGTCAGTTGGAGAATTCCGCGTACATCGCCGGGGCCCGCTTTTTTGTTCAGCGATTGCGTTGTCGTGTATTCAGTTGCATGGTAAAGAGAATCCACTCATAGGAAGCATGCTCATTGACCGCAAATGAGCCAATAAACTGGAGTCTTTCATAAAAAGTTTTGCATATTTAGAAAGTAGAAATAACCCTATTTAAAAGTTGCCCTGAATATCGTTGTCTAAAAGGCATAAACCATGGATCCGACTTCATCTCAGCATTGCTTACCTATTGAAACCATCAATTTTACACCCACGACTGTCAGGAGGATGAGTGAGCGCCACTGGACTGACAAATTGCACATCCACCTGAAGACTGAGACTACATGCAGAGGTGTTGGCTTACACAGAGATGAGGATGGTTAAATATGGTTACTGATGAGCAAAAGTTAGCTACTAATTCTCGGTTCATGCATGCGATTGGGGTGGAACGGAAATGAATGACCCCCTATTTGTCTCCAAAAAAATATGATGCGACACAAAGGCAAAATTTGTAAATAGACTGTATTCCGTTGATTTAAAGGTATAGAATTTGTCTTTACTTGTGTGGTTGCATTGCGAATAAACTGCAGAAAAGTGAAAAATTGCCATCACTTTCCTTTTTAAAGAAACACTGTTGCACATCAGAGAGCTTGGGTGGCCAATTGGTACAATGGAGTGCACTTGCCAACTTAAACAGGTCTCTGCTCAAGCTATTACATTTCATCTTTCTACATGAACTGGAAACAGATCTGCCTGCTTTGTTTCTTCGTCAGTGTGCCCATTGCATTTGTGGCAAGGGATGAAACGGTTGACACAGAAATGTCTGCACTTGGCATCTCGACAAGTAAAATCCTACCAATTCTGCATTAATGACTCATGACAAATTACCCTTTATCTATAAGGACGAGGTAGTCAGAGTACGTAAATCTGTTCCGTTGAATATGTGCATAGTGTAGCTTTGGGAATTGTGATGAATATGTGCGACTTAACAGTCCTTAGGGCTATTATAAACCATGATCCAAATTTGGAGAAAGGCGAGCTTTCTACTTGCTCTAAAGTTTAAACCTACATGGAGTTTTTGCCTGCACTGAGATGCGCTGAAGAAGTCACTGTTATTTTAGATAATCTAGTGTGTTGACAAGGGGCAATTACACCAAAAGAGACTTTTGCTTGGCCTCATAAGATAATCAAACCCCTGTTTATCATGGCAAATTCCACGCATTCTATAAGCAGAATAGAAGGTATTAACCATGATTTTAAATTGCAGAAATACGGGTTACCGTAAGTGCCAACAAAACTACTTATTCAATGTCGCTCTCAAAGCATTTGCCGCTGCTTCTCAAATCATGCCACTTACATTGCAGACTTGATTCCAGAATCCATCAACACTACCACCTTTAATACGAATAGGCGAGCGTTGGACAAACGAGGTTGAAAAGCTGGACTTCCAAATCGGGTATCTACAAAAAGATCGGAAATGGACACAGTACTGGTGACTTCTATGGGGATGGGAATGGCCAAATATGGTCGATCGTGAGCAAAATTCAGCCACTGGATCTGCATATATGCAAGTGCTTGGTCTGCACCGATCAATCGGTGGACCACCTACCACCATTGGCCGCTTTGAGTGTACTTCACGGCAATCCCTCCGGTACCCTCGTGCTGCTGCTGCGGCATGGTGTGCGCGTTTGCCTGTTGCGTGTAAGCGTGCACCCATGCATGTGTCGCACTATCTCCTCTCTCTTCTCCGTGTATTCCACTACCATTTTAGCTGCATGGTCAGAAGAAAGCGACTACCATCTGCAGTATCTGAATCGGCTACATCCACCCTTCTGATTTTGCGACTACGCTTACCTCTGCTTACGTTTCCAATTGTAATGGAGGATATCTGTTCTGAGTTGGACTCGCCTACTGTGGCTGTCATATTGTCAATCGCCTCGCAATTGTAATGCTAACCCATTAGGTATAAAACAAGGGTGAATGATATAGAATGGGTGTAAGTTCAACATCCCCTTGGTGTCTATAGGCACGAAAACCCCTGATTTTAATTTGACGCTGAGCTTATGCGGAGTTGCTTCATGTAAAAGAGAAAAACAACCAAGTAATGAATGATATAGATAACAAGTAAATGCGGTGCAAAATTAGGCTATTGAATTCAGATTTTCGTATATGCTGTCAACGCCTAGTCACAGATGAGTTTTGGCGCATCACTTATCGAGCTAACTGAGAAATTTACTAAAGGCCACGAGGTACCAAAACGACATCTGCTGTAACAGCACAATTAGCTGCACGTGCTCCTTAGTCCTCATGATCTGGTTCGCCATTTGTGTGACATGATATTTTGACTACGCCCATGGATGTACAAGTGCTAGTCTCAGCTATGGCCAGGATGTGCAGGTGTGACAACACCCGTTGTTATGCCGCCGATTTTTTGGACTCTATAATCTGATGAATGATAGCAAGCAGGTGTGCTAGTTGAAATGCAGGGGCCATTCAAAGAAGATGTTATTGGAAGACGTAGCAAGCGTCTGCCGATAACACCAGCTAGCGCTTCAAAGCTGTGTGCCTCCAGAGGTGCCCCTAATTTCTCACACTGGATGGTTTGAATCACCCTACGAGTTTGTTACGAATCCACGCTACCATCTATCCGAGTGCCATTGTAATTTCACACAATGAACGCAGTCCTTGATAAGTCCTAAAGGTACACGACCGTGTCCTCGTCGTAGGAGAATGCATCGTACCCACATTTGATACATCTCCCTCGTAGTGCTGCCAGGGTATGAATGGCTGTGCACTTCTGCACTCTGCTCCACATATTATCGAGCAAATTTTCAAGTAAATAAAAACAGTTGGAAGAAAACTGAAAAAAGGCGCTAAATAATAAGAAAACATCAAATAATGTGGTGAAAGCAATTTGTTGCACAAAATCATTCATATTGCGATTTATACAATGAAAAAACACGATAAATCATACGTTACAAACCATTTTCACCTGATCAAAGTTCGAAGCACTGGCAAACACGATACTGGCATTTGATTTTGCGTGATAATACCTCTACGCTTATTGCATAATGCTGCGATTGAAACATATATTCCCATTGAGTTAAGGGGACTAAACATCGTTTGTTCCAAGTAGGGTCGAAAATTTACCACTAATGCACTTCATTCCCATACAAATGATGCCTGTCCATCCAAAATCTGGACGTTATTTAAATCGACGGCAAATCCAGCATTAGAGAGTTTCAAAATGACCACGTACAAAATTGGTCATCGCAGCAAATGCACATAATTCAGCCTTTGTCCTATATTTGCAACAAAAAACGGAATAATTTTTAGTGTGCTCTCCCTGTTGTATTGCGTTTTGTGTGTGCGTAAATATGCTCAGAAGAGAATTTTATCTGGTTAGAATATGCCGTACAAAATGCTGTTCAAAACCACTTTTGCAAAAAAAATACGAAGTCGTAAAATGTCGTGACATCAGTATACTACCATTCCTAAACTGTAACTGTTATATTCGTCACTACGATTATCCTGCTCTTCTCGCAATGACTCATTTTTGCAATGTTTTGCCCTCCTAAATTTAACTATTAATGCTTGCGAAGTCATTGTGCAAATATGTTAATTGCCCTGTACGGGTAACTTCTTTATTCCGTAGGAAATGCATGTTATAAGACTATTTGATTTCGAGTCTCAGCTTATTCGGTATCCACAATAATTAGCTGAGCAAACTGTTAAGTGGATAAATGACGAGATTTTTTTTTGTAGTACAACATTGTCCAAAATTACTTCTTTTCCCATTTTATGAATCGGTTTTGAAGCTATGATGCCCTAAAACTATGCACAGGTTTATATTTCTATTTGTGGTTCTATCCTAGTAAAGGAAATGAGTAAAACAAAATTAACAGCTTTTAGATCAACATCAAATTATAAGTAGTATAAATTGCAAATTTTGACTTCTTATTTCAATTGTTTTGCAGGCTTAGGTTTCCAAAAGCGAGTAGCAATTGTCCCTGATAAGTCCATTTTATTTTATTTCGTCTACGTGTTTTATCACCCTGACCACCTCACCTTGCCTGCTTTTGTCATTTTTTCATCTTCATAAACTATACCTGTATTGTTTAGAGGTTTTTTGTGTGTTCGTATGAATATATTTGTAGGAATAACTTTATGGTTTATGGAAGACAAATCTTCCGGATGAAGAGAATGCAGTCTTAGCTGACTCGCCAGCTATAGTAATGGGGTAAGCCAGTTGCGAACTGAATGAATAGCAAACGCATTAAAGAACGCTCTTATGCACGTGCCACTTTATCTCTTTCTTTATATTTTATCGTGAATGAATTCGGGCGTTTTGACAGTATTCGTTGGTACCTAATTGGAAAAATGTGTATGAACGTACAGTTTGTTGATTTGGTGAAATTAAATTCTACCTTGCTAAAACGAGTAAAGGACATTCATTTCAGGTCTGGTTGCACCATGTAAAGTAGGTGTTGTTGCAGCAATGTTTGACAGGAGTGTAAGTGTATGCTGCAAGGTAGCATGTGCGGACGCTTTTCCGCATAGCTCATTTGACAGAATTGAAATAGGCACGTGTTGCCATTTATGGTCGTATGGTCCGTACGCTGTTAGTAATCACCAAAATCGAGTGAACCATGTAATTCCAACTTTAAATGCTAGCAACCGCTCCTCACTTAGTCTATGCTTTCCTCTCATTGAAACCAACAACTATCAGTAGCAGCGCCTATTACCAGAATGCTGGTTGTTCAAGCATCACATACCACTTAGTTGAAGAAAGCCCATAAAATGAGCACGCATGACTAGGCAGCAACGCATTAGCCCTTGCTCAGTCTACTCCGAAGGAGAAGGGTGTAGTGTAGAGGACCTTTTCTTATATATGTCCTGACGAATAGTAGTGCGTCTCGTAGACAATGTTAGATGTTGACTTGGTAAGTGCATGGCTTACTGAAGGCCCGCTTAACCAAATTACCCCAACAAAGAAATCATGAATGTTTCGAATGCCCTCTTCTCTCATGGGAACAGCTGTCGCAAATTTCGGGGAAGACGTAGCAACCAAAGGCTGTGTGCCTCCACAGCTGTTCCTACTGTCTTACATTGGTTCGTTTGAACCACTTTTCCACCCTACCATCCATCCCAGTGCCATTATAATTCCACACAATGAACGCAGTCTTTGATAAGTCCCAAAGGCACACAACCGTGTCCTCGTCGAGGGAAAATGCATCGTCACCACGTTCGATACATCTCCCTCGTAGTGCTGCCAGGGTTTGAATGGCTATCCACTTCTGCACTCTGCTCCACACATTACCGAGCATAGTTTGGAGTAAACGGAAGCAGTTTGAAGGAGACTGGGAAGGGGTGCTAAAGTATGGGGGAACCTAAAATTATGTAGTGAAAGAAGTTTGCTGCACAAAATCACCCACATTGCGATTAGTACAACACAGAAGACATGATAAATGATATACTGCGAACAATT
>NW_020170512.1:44445-52172 GCF_000524195.1 Echinococcus granulosus | reverse complement strand
GAGCCTACTACCAGAATACCAGTAGTTCAAGCCTCACAAGCAATTTAATGCTCGAAGCTCATAAATTGAGCATGCGTAACTAAGGAGCAACACATTAGCCTCTGCTCAGTCTATTCTGAAGGAGATAGATGTAGTGTAGAAGACCTTCCTTTATACATGTCCTGACGAATAGTAGGGCATCTCGTAGACAATGCTATATGTTGGCCTGGTAACTGCATGGCCTCCCTTGGCCTCCTCAACCGATGTACTCCAACAAACAAATCAGAATAAAAGGTAAAATAAAACATTACCATTGCTAAATGAACATGGGTAACAATAGCGTTGGAGCTGAGTTGATATCCCTGTTACTCCCAAGGCTGCTGAAGATCACGTAGTAACGGGCCCACTTCAACAGCTCACACCACTTAATAAGGTTCTGTCGATGATTCTTATTGCACTACAGTCGCCAATTTGTTCTTTCACTAGCCAGTAGACACCCATCGAAGCCACCAAGGCTCTGAAGGAATTTCACAAGGCAACCCACCTTAATGGACGTATTCGTCGTTGCATTTATACTAACAACATAAACTAGTGTTCTACGGAATGCAACAGATTCCAAGTTGGCTGTCAGATCATCCCTGTGGCATGATTTGAAAACGAATGCTGTAGCACATGAAGTCACTGTAAAAAATTATTGGAACCATGACCAGTTTAGGCGAACTGATCTAAAGAAAAGCCTTGATTTGCTTTGAAAATTTATGGCTTTGTTTGCAACAAGTATCCCATTCCCTTGCATATTTGACCTTTATATAAACCTGCTTTATAATGACACTCACTACTGCTCTGATTATTTCAATCCATTCACTGATGCTACTCATTCCATGTCAGTAGCAAATCTTTGAACAAGGAAGTGATGCGGCAGGAGGTGCGGTGTGCGATTGACAAATTTAGTGCAACTGCGTCTGCTGATCCGTTTTGACTTACATACAGGTATGACACTGCCGTGAGTCGATGCAAAGCGGCTGCACTTGATCCAGCCTCCAGAGAAATTGAAAGCAGCTGCAATGACCACCACATGAAGCAAAATATGGCCGGCTTATTACCATCACGCTAGTTCTAAAAGTGCAGTGATTTCTGCTTGAAGTTGCAGCAGTTTGAAGCCCTAACCCTTGAAAAAGTTGATATAATTGAGAACAACGTGTACTGGACTTGGATTGACGACCACGATGACAACAACCAACTGGTTGAGTCGCATCCTTGAGTATGCGACGCGAAGTTGTTGTGGTGAAGCGTCGAAGGGTAGATGGTGGTCCGAGGAGACAAAAGTGCCGGATGGCAGAGTGGCCATGTTCACGAGAACGTGGAATACGATATCGACATGGCGAAGCAGCCCAACTCCTAGGCCGACGCCTGCATGCGCTTTTACAAGCACACTTCTACTTCTACCACTCAGCAATCTAATGGTGTGGGAGTTGGTTGCACTGTCACGTGATACTCTGTGCTTGCAGTGGGTAATTGTGCATGTGTGTGTAAATTAATTGGCGTCAAAATGGAAGTGTGCTTGTACAACCACGCGCTTAATAATTCCCAGAAGTTGGTCTACTTCGCATCATTCATGTCTGTCATGTCTCACGCCAACTTGGCTGACCACTCTGCATCCTTGCACTACCTTTCCACCCACACTTTCAAATTCAACATCTAATCAAGAGATTCTGGATCAACCGCTTTTCGCCAGCACGCTCTTACACCAATCTATGGTGTTTGCTTAACAATTCAGTGTAGAGCTGGAGTCACGCATGCAGTGCGAATATTTTCTTGAATCAAGTGATAGCATCTGCACATTGTATTATCCTCAGATCTGCAGTTTGCGGCTTCCACATTATGCTCTTTATTATCAACTCCACTGCTTATTCATTTTGTTACATATTGCCACATCAGTCGCTCGAGTTAAATAACCTGCATATACCTGAACACGAGTTTCCAAACTCTGAGACAAGCAGCAAAATCATGATTCACTGAGTCACTTTCCAGCGCCTTCAAATAGGTGACAAGATGTAGGCGTCATTCACGTCACCAACATGGAAGGCGTGTTTTGTAGCTGCTGCACACAACCAATGCCATTGGCATAGTGTGGGGAGTCACAAGCTTCAAAAATCTCCTAGATTCTAACCATTTACATCAACTTCACATGCGCAGCACACACGCACAATCTCATTTGCTAATTCCTAATACTTTTTGCTCATTGCTTGATTGGAAAAGGGGGAATTAAGCAGAAGGCAGCAACAGCTATGGATGAATTGTAGTGCTGGGTTGTATGCAGAAGTGTCTAAGAAGTTGCATTAAGCGAAGGACTAAAGAAAGGCCTTAGCATTAACATAGTCACCATAGTTTAAGTGTAAGTTAAAGCGTAGGAGCAAGTGGGGGACTACGTGTGAGAGAATTAAGTGGGGATTAGAAATGCTTACCACTGTTAGTTACGTTGCTTGCCTTCATCCTACCAATTCCCACATAACGTCTTCAAATGCAAATGTAGTCCAAGGAGAGTCAACGGATGAGATTCGTTCGTATCAGTTGCCATCTAGACTGAGTACACATAAAATAAAGAATTAACTTGACCTCGGTGAAGGGGTTTAAAATACCTAAGCGTATCTGTCCCTCGTGGAGCATGTTGAATGAATTTTCTGCCTATGATTTCAACGAAAGGCTTCTTACTGACAGCTGTCAAAGCTAGTCAGACAGCTCTTCAATAAGGGTGCATCTTGCCTGTAATTAGAGTAGCGTTGATAAGGAATGACCAAAGGATCATGCTAGAGGAAGCCTGACCCTGTCGACCGACACAACTCTTAACTTTTATCGCAAATGTCAGAAAAAAAAGAATAGTTTTACAGGAAATAGAATGCAAGAAGCATTTCACGCTCATGTCACGCGAAAAACCGGTCATCAAATTAGTGAATCATGAAGGTCGCCCACTGAGTAACTTATCTTGATAACGTTTGCTACTTCGACAATATTTTGGTCAAAAATGTTAAGGGACATCATTTACATATCAAAGAAGAGTAATTTTCTTTGGACGATTCATCTTCCTGAGTGATGTGGTAGTAATGTTGATGATGGCAACGAGATGTAGGTATGGTATAAATAACACCATGGAAGAACGTTGGCTGGCTATTGTGGCAGTTAAGTCATCTACTATGGCTTACTTCTGGTCTTTGCGTCACTGATTGTGCTACCGACTGCTACACAAATGCACAGATGCGAAAATATTATGCATTTGGGACGCATATGCTGAGGAAAATGGGTGAATGCTGCGGTCCTAATAGTCGTTGCCGATACTGCGCTTCTGTGTGGCCTTTGTTATTCGCCATCCAGTAAGAGTATCCTGACCCTGTGCGTCTAGCGAAAATTGGTCCCTTCATCATGGGAATTTATAGTTCAGTCACAACGAATAAGTATGCAAAACGGCTAACATAAAAGCAATTTTTGCTTTCTTCGCTCAATAGATACACAAAAATGTAAAACAACAAAGGTAATTAAAGTGCAGTCGAGTGTTTTTGCTCCCTTTCTTTTATGTACTGCCATTGGTTATTTGACTGTCTTCTCCACCACCCCGTAAAAATCACATTACTGCTGTTGCAGCACCGTGTGATTGGCTACTTGCCTAGTGTCAACCCTCTGCTTATGCTTGTCTTTGCTTAATTACTTCACCACTGAAACTGCAAGAAGCATATAAATTGTGATTTCTACCTAGATTAGTTCGTTGCCTAATTATGCTTTCTATCGTAGTCGTTTGCTGATGCTAGCAAGGTCAAATACCACATCTGGCATAAGATCTAATTTAAAGATGTTGTGTTAAATGCACGGATTTTATGCAGCCTCAAATGTCCCAAATGCAGTGGTGACTTTATTCTCATATAAAATCGAAAATGTCTTGCGGTTGTTAAATGCGCATGAATATGAGGGACGAGCCAGTAGCCTGTTTTCTATTCCTTCCTCTGTTTTCATTTCATTGTCCTAAGTTATTTAACTGACATCATCTGAGCGAGTTAAATTCCCAAAAGGCTGTTTGGTCGACACTGTGCTGGTTAGCATGACATTTCACCATACCGCGTCCTTGTTTAGTGCAATTGACAATGATGAGCATAACACTGGCGCTAACATCACAGGCCAGTCAGAAAGAGGAGTCTTGTCCGATGTCATGCTCTCAGTGACGCAATGGGCTGAGGAATCGGTGTTTGCGCCAGTTGTTGGATTTGGCAATGAGACTTTAATAGCAATGGCATAAGTGCGTGAATATCCTCAAAGTTGGAATAACTGAAATTATTTAGTGACGTTTAATCTTGGTTGCTTCTAATGGTCAGGAGAAAATCATCGACGGCGATGAGATCCTAATCAATTAAAGGAAATAGCAAAATACCTTTGTCGATGTGTTACAGCAAAGAGCAAGTTTTGCATGCTAAATTTTGGTCTTTTAATCAGAAATGCAGAAATTATTTTGAAGATTTTTGCATTGCCTTCCCATTCCTTGATGCAGCGGTGTAGTTGTATTGGCACAGCTCATTGCATCACCTAGTCTGCTTTCTCACTCGTAGCCACTTCTGGCAGTCGTAGACATTCAGTATTCCATCGTCTTCTCCTTAAACGGATACGGATGTCGACAGTGATTTCTTCCACAATCCCCTTTGCGGCTACCCTCCTGTGACTTTCAGAAAGAATACGGACAAGCAAATGAATTTGGAGATGTTCATGATCCTCTTAGAAGACTCATTTTGGATCTGAAACTTAGCAACACTTAGTGGACAATTACTTTCAAGCAGTAAGGTCGGCGGTTCTCACGAATTTGAACACCTTGGAAAAGTTTATGCAACAGCGGATATGTATTGCTAGTAAATGTCTACGTTAACTTGAGATGTGAAGATCACTGCAGTCGATCAAACTACTTTTAAGGCTCTTTTGCCTCTGTGAAATCTTTTATAAGATTTCCTACGTAACAGACGTACTAGCCCTTTTGATTTCTTCAAGTGTCAGTATTTTGGGCCAGATTCGTGCTCTGACTATGCCTTGACGTAATAAATGGGGAAAGGTCAAATGTATTAGCAGTAGAAGAGCGCTGATCATATTTTACTGTGTTGTTATCAAGATAAACTGTACAAGGCAACTTGATGAACATCTTGACCCTTGTCAAATCCAATTGGTGTAAATTGAATACGTGGAATAAAAGAGCACAATTTTGTAACGCATCTGTAAACATGTTGTAAAGATTTTTGGAATGACTGGAGGGAACACTAATCTTTACAACCGGTCTGAAGTCCGCAATGCTTCAGCATCAAAAAAATTAAAGTATTCTCTAAAGTTATGTGCATTCATTTAGCAAATTTTATTAAAAAATTCGTCAACTTCACTCTTTTGATGTTACACTCACGTACAAGTTGTGATTAGTGCATGCGATTCGGCATATCACATCAGAGGTATTAAAAATTGATATTCGTACATTGTTGGACAAACAAGTATTGTAAAGCAATTGACATAGTGGTGGGTCATCCTTATCTGGCAGTCGTCCAGATGCATATTACCTCCTCTGCTAGAAGAAGGAAAGCGTCTAAATAAAGCGATGATTTGATTGGAGGCCTTAAACCTTAAAGTCACTACAAGACTCTCCGATCGCATTGGTAAAGAAGGATAAAGGTAGCCTGTGGCAATGTATTTACTGCAGAAATCTGAACACAGTAGAGAAGAAGGACGCCTTTCCACTATCCCATATCGCTTATTCACAAAACTCCCTACATGGATCAAACTGGTTCGTCAAACTAGACTTCAAATCAGAATACTGACAGGCAAAGTGGAAAAAAAGATAAAAAAAGCTTTCGAGTTGCCAAAGGGGATCTATGAATTCCAGTTAATGCCTTCAGGAGTCTGTAATGCAGCGGCTGCCTTCCAAAGCCTATGCATATCACATTGATCGACATATACCCTAACATTATAGCCCTTATCTAGATTATATTCTCGGCCCTGGTAGAGAGGTTCGAGGACACAACTCCAATTTTGAAACTGTAATGGATGGTATGAGAGAGAGAGTTTACTACAAACACAAAGCGATGCCTTTTTCTGCAGCACTGGGTCAACTTCTTCAGATCATGCTAAATCGTTGGATGAGATGGCAGTTGCAGAAGACTGGACCAAACAAATTAGGACATAAACAGCACAAATCATTTAGACGGAACTCAGTGGTTTTTGTGATTTGAAAAGTTACCACCTGCATTTTGTCTTATGTTGTGCAAAGATCGTCAGTACTCTGCAAAAACTGACGGAAAGGAGGGTGTAAACGCATGTTAGGTTGCAGAAAGAGCATGATGGAGCATGATAAAGAACTGCTGAATGCCTGTTATGCGCTAATTCCAGCCTTACCCAACTCTGAATCAGGCATCCCACAATATGAGCTGTATATTGCTGTTAGTGATGTAGCCATGGGCGGCGTACTCCCACATCAAGGGAGTGGGGAAAGAAGGCACGTCATCGCCTCCTCAAGTACCAAACACAACAAAGGGTGACACACAATGCAAACTGTTCACTATTTTTACAATGGTTAGTTCCGACATAACATGAACACGAAAAGGATCATAATGCGAACAGATCACTAGGCCACGACTGGGTGAAAAACAATGAAGGGGATAGACCATTTAGCTGCACTCTGGTGCAAGGAGCTGCAACTGTTCGCTTTTACAGTACAGACGCCCGGTCTCGCAGACCATTCGCGACTGAAACGGGTTGGGTTGCCGTAAATACAATGTGTAAAGTCAGCACACTAAACGTCATCGGTAAAATACGCAGCGCGTACGAGAAGGTTTCTTGCGTCCCCTTTCAAGCTTACAGTGATAGAAATGACTTTGCAGAAGAGAATGGTCAGAGGAATATGGCAGGAATGGCGGAAACTATCTGTACAGAATGAGGTATTTTTGGACCAGGAAGGTGTCTGGTTCTCTGATAATCTAGTGGTTCTTGATTCATTGGTGCGAGGGGAGGATGAAAGTCTATAGGCTGGACTGAATGGATGTGTAGAAGAGAAGCACAAACTGTGGAGTCTGACGCGCCATAATAATGAAGTTAAACGAAAAAACAGACCTCTACGACTTCTGCATGAACTTTACCCTAGAGTTGATGCGTGGGAGCCAAGTGCATGTACGTAATGCATAAACGCATTTAACAATGCTCATGCTCATTCAATTTTCATGCTCTGCGTTTTTATTACTATATTGAATTAAAGTAGCATGACATTTTGACTCCTCGAATTATGGAATGGACATCGGTCAATACTAGCAGCGTTCCTATACTTCCGCATGTTAGTAACGTGTGATATGACACCGCGCTTCGTCTCATCATGTATTCAGAGAGCGCTAAAGACGTTCACTTTTGCCTAAAGCAAAGTACACAACGCAATTGTTTATAAAAAATGCATTGATTTGTCTAGGGTTTCAAATAATTTTTGTGGACTTTAATTCCTTTTTTTATTTGGAAGTATACGATTGCACATAAGTTTAGATGGTGATTGTTGTGGTTTGCTGGTCTCACAGTTTCTGGAATGCGCGTGTTTGAATATTTGGTGCTGATGTAGACTATATTCATCTAGCCAACGGGTTGTTTTTTCACAGTAGGCTAACCTCTGCTAATTCTAGTGTTTCCGGTCCTTTTCAATTTTTAACAAAGGGGAAGGAGTTGCGTTTGTTTTACTTGCAAGAATACGCCTATTGAAGTGA
>NW_020170512.1:39996-44345 GCF_000524195.1 Echinococcus granulosus | reverse complement strand
TCTGCTCTTCTAGCGCTTCTCATTCCATCGTCGCGCGCCCTAAAGGGAGGTTGTTTGCCGTCTATGGAGGCAAAGTTTAAACCTCTATCCTGTTTTATCTCATCTTATAGGCGTAAAAAGGCTAGTGTGGTGGGAACAACACAACAGTGAGTGCAAGAGCACAAGCAAGGAGGTGCGCTGTACTAAGATCCGTGTCGGCGCCTTCAATAATGACATCTGGAAAGAGAGAAGGGGGTGCCCGGAGCAGGCTCATCTGCACGAACAGGAGTACAAATACCAAGACTAACAGCAACACGAAAGGGTGTGTGATCAAGACTTTTTAGTACTGGCTAGACTGATAATGCAAACACCACGAACACGTCCATGACCATTTTGCCCATGACAATCTTAAATCACGCATTCGGTTGATACTACTATGGAAATTGGTGGACAAATTGCCCAATTCTCCGATAAAGCAGCACAGAATACGCAGCTTTCTATGGCAACAGAGAATGCAAACGTTTGTATAGGTAAACATGTGTACCTGCATAGAGTTAGGTCAAACTGGCTACCTTTCTAATGTGAGCGGACTGTACTACGGTAGTTCACTTGTGCTAACACGCTCCCTATATCAGAGCCACATTTCAAGCACCACTTAGGCTCTGCAACAGACTTGTGGATGAGGCGGAATATTGTGTCGCTATATCTAATATACAGTGATTAGCCAAAATAGCTTGTTATTCTCTTTGGCAGACCCGGCTACCAAACTTTGCTCAGATCATATGTGGTAGGTAATAGGGTGATGACGAACAGGTCAGCTGCAACTGAATAGAAACGTTTAAGGAATGCTTGAGCTCCCCTTCCTTAATTATTTAATAAATTTATTTTTGTATTCTAAACATCTTAGATGATGGTGCTACTTAAATGCCTCTCAGTAGCCTGGTCCGGTCAGGCGCCATCGAATTTGCCTTAAAGCAATCTACCAATAAGCAGATTTCAGACCCGTTGTATTTGTGAAGGCGACAGAAGATTTTGCGTTTGGACTCGGTTAGCTTGTGCAGTCTACTGTGAAATCAATGTTTGCCACACAAATTACGGTCTCTAACTCCTATTTACTAATAATATTTTCTACCGACAGATGTACCATGCAAGAATTAGTGCATCGCTTGTAACTGAGACCACAGTAAAGTAGCATTTGCGACACCAAATGAGTCGGCTTTGTGAATAAACCAATGCATGACTGGCACACAGTAACGACATCCTTGCTGATTGACTACAAACATGAAGTTCACGGTATTGGCGCTGCCTACACATCCACTGCAGACAAAATTGATACACTGGCCTGTGTTGGGATTAAAGCCCCTAAATCTGATGTGCAATTGGTAGAGTCCCACCTCAGTGGGTAGGCTACGGTTATCTTTGTCGTCTCAAGGTCAAACAAATTTTGTCGGAGCTTCGCAGATTATTGTCCCTGGTTGCGTTAAACTTCGAAAATAATGCGGAGAATAACCAGTGTAGGAGACGCGGTCGAAATACTGATAAATGCGTAGAAGTAGGCGGATATCGAACAAAGTATTGCTGTGGATCCGAAGAACTTAACCAAACGTGAGCCCATCCTTCCACATTTTGGGCTTACCGCATAAGCATCCTACCACCATCTACACTTGCTTTGTCGTCAGTCACATGTCAGCAACAAAATTCTTCTCCTATGTATGCTCCAGTAACCACCACCAAGGTTTCAAGCACCTGGTCTACTGGTTCGCATCTACTAAATTGAGTCAATAAACCTATCAGGCTGTCGGTGCGGCATACACCATGAGTGATGAAATACCTCATGCTCCTCCTTATGCTTCTCTCACAGGGCTAAAGGCGAAGAGCTGTATATTCATTGAACTGAGTTGACAGAAGTGGTTTCAACAGTCTCCGTATAGCCTGCGAAAAAGGCTTGCTGTACACTACAAAGGAGGAGTTTGTGAAGTGTTTACCACTGTTTATTCGCATTCATCAGAAAGCGCAATCCATGGGCTTCAGCACTGCTTTTTTCTTCTTCACTACTTCCCTTATTTGCTTATCCACACAAACAGTCACGCGGTCGTCAGTCTGCAGTTACCACCTTCTCCAATGATTCCTCCTGTAAAATGCTTTTTGGGAATAAGTGAAGTGTTAGAGGAGGGGAAAATGTCTTCACTGGCACTTTTCTTTATATCACTAGACAGTGTTTAAACATCCCCTTTATTGCTGGACACAAGCAGCAATTGAACTACCTTTTAGACATTTCAGCATTACAAAAAGCCTGTCAACGTTGGTGTGTCAGGCTGCACTCAATATCATGTTATCTTCCATTGAGGATCCGCCAGCCCGTTTGCCCACATATGAAAGAGCACTGCCCACATTTCTACAGCACCCTGTGACGTCGAAGGAGAAGAGCCACCTACTGCCACATTCGATTGACAAATTTGTTGGGCAAGAGGTGTCATGGCCCTGATTGGTAGGTGAATTTGGATAAACTCCAGAAGGATGGATATTTGGCAAGCCCCAGTATTCAGGTCCACCACTAAAGTGGAGTCCTATTCCAACATTATCCTACATAATTCTTGCTAGAATTGATGTACTACTTATTTTGTAATCCACTCCATTTAACCGTAATTAAGAATACAGGCGTACTTTTGCGTAGGGTGCTTTATTGTAGCATTATGACATGCATCACTCATTGTTGCCAGGGACAACAGACTGCACTTACTGAAGTCATTCAAATACAAATGGTTTGAGAAAGCAGGTCGACTGATTGCATCAGCACATCGCCTAGCAAATGGCATTTTGGTAGTGGATTGGAGGTGGGAGGCACGACAGTCTGTGACCACTACTGAATTGTTAGGAGTTGTCAGAAGTTTTGAAAACCCAGTTAATCCGTCAAATTCGTGCGCATTGTAGGCTTAAGAAGCAGGGTGAAGCAGAGTAAAGCACAGTAAGAGACTCCTTCAGTTATCATGATCAAAATGATTAAGGAGTGCGCGTATCAACCCAACCTTCCAATAACCAAAAATTGTTGTTAGTGAAGGGCATTTCTTCACTTGATACATGGCATTCTTCTTCCTGAATTTATTTCAATAGGCTAATTCATGCATATCCATTAAAAGGTTTCTTTTTTACCTGGGCCCAAAATCGGCTTTAAATTAAGAAGTTAGTTGCCTGTCAAGGAAATCCTGTATGTTCCTTGCCGATTAAGATCGGGTGACAGAGACAAGCACGTGCACTCCATTATACTGTAGCGTCATGAGCCACAAATATGCGTCATGCATAGTTCTATTGCAATTCATCTACTAATTGAAGCTATAAATTGTGGTTATCATGTACCTCCACTTCCACTCACCTTGTTTTACCTTATTTGATATATAAAGGAAGGCTAGCGTATTCGTGCCAAAGACTGCTGTGAGCGCGGATCCTCCAAGGAGCCTTGTTTTCTTTAAAAGGATTTGCATGAAAAAAAAACCGGGTTGCGTAAAATTTGTTAGTGCAGGAAATTTCCTTACTTGACTTGCACTGTCTTCGACGACTAACTACCAATACGAACTGGGGAAGAACTGAAGCAGCCTAAAATTTAGCCAAGAAATCGCAAGTTGTACCAGGTCAGTTACAACACATACGAAAGGCATGATCAACCCATTTTTTTGTCTTGTCTCCATAAACAGACGGAAGAAGTAGTCTTCAAGTGTAGACATTTCATTTGAGTGAGTCAGCATGCTTCAAAATAGCAAAGTAATGAACAGTTCGCTTGTCTTAGAAGATGGCATCGCTATCAGATTTTAAATAAAATTCCAATCCAAACAGAGTTTCAGCTCTGGTTTTGAAGTCTAAACCTCTTTATCCTAAGATCCTAAGTCGAGTTATCTTGCCATTGTGGATGTAACTCATGCACGTATATGGTCTCAATTCTGTAGCGGTTAGAGGACATGTTTTTTCAAATTCCCCCTTAGAATATTATTTTATAGTACTAAAAAATGAATTTAAGAACAGACAAGTTTTAAATGCGAAAAAATGAGAGTGATAATGCGAGACATTTGAGAGTGCGTACCTGTGCACATTGCGTCAAAGTGGACCGGAAGCCGGCGGTGGTACCTGAAGTGTCGAAAGCAGATAGGACAAGCTAGTAGCATAGTTTTGCGGCAAAAGCAGGAAGTAGAAATGGTAATTTGCTCGCGTTAAGTTGACTTTCTGTTTACGTTGAAGGGCTTCAATCCCTCACTGGGTTTCGTGCTCTTAATAAGGCGCACTCAAATAGGCAGATTTAGCTATCATAGATTTCATGGATAAATAGCTAGTTAACTTTACCAAGGTGTCTAATTGCCAGTGCCTTACAAGGTGTAGTCACC
>NW_020170512.1:37766-39896 GCF_000524195.1 Echinococcus granulosus | reverse complement strand
TATAGGAATGGTGAAAGTTGCATGATCTTTGCCGTTTGAGGCTCTTCAATACAGAAGTCATAACGTGTGATCCAGCCATGCGTCTTGCAACCCCTCCAATTTCTTTTTGCAATGATTGAGGCGCTGAACGAATGGCCGCACAATTATCCGGCATAAGGTCATTTGCTATTGCCTTTGCTTGATTATAGCGTAAAAGGATCGTATTGGAAGTGCTCTTCTCTTCCTTACTTCCTATGCCGCCTCCAATGTAGACGATTAAGCCGTACTACTTGGTGCTCACTTCGCACCCAAAATCTATTTAGTTTTCGAATTATAGGGTTCAAAGTTAACTCGGTCGCATTTCTGCTTGTTAAATGCCTTTATTGGCTATAATGCGTCATTTAAAGCCACGTGTTATAGGAGGTATCAAGTTTTAGTGGGCTTTATGGGTTATCATCCTGCCATCTAACTCTGCTTAAGAACATGCTCAGTGGGCGGTCATCCTCGTAAATTAGAACGTTCATCATGTGGCAACCGTTGCCTTGCTTCAGTGACAGTTGGCGCGAGAGGGAAATGAGGCTCCACAGAAATGCAGTAATACTGGGTAGGCTGATGATTTAAAGATGAGGTGTCTATCAGCATAACATGAAAGCTCTAGATTTCACAAACCTATGTGCTGCTATAGCTTTTATTCATGAGTTAAGCTTAGGAAAAGTCCATTTTAATTTGTCGGTTGGTACAGCACTTAAATAGAAAGGCAGCGTTCTGAACTCTAATGCAAAGAGTAAAGTTCAAAATGTCTTGGCGTCTTCAGCAAACGACTGCGCCTGAAAGGGGCCTGATTTTAAGCGCTTTGTGTTTAATTCCTCTTGATTGGAGGAAAAAGCTATCATGGCTAGCTATGAACATGCAATCTACAAATCATTCAGTTTGTACGCAGCTATGGAACTAGAGGAAATTGTAACAAACACGTATTTTTCAATGAGTTCTTGAAATTTACTCAAACGAACGGTACAAACTCTGGTGTCTGGTTACGGAGAAGTGGCAACTGTGCACACACAGAAATAACGCGTCTATCCAAAGATTTAAGCATTAAATATGCGCAAGAGTAGTAAATTTCAAAATTCCAATTTAAATTTGCATAAAATACCCTCTTATGTAAGCAATAAGCCCTGAAAATTATTTAAATTGGCAGGATGTTTGCAGAACCATCCACGGGGAATTTAATGCTTTTTGTTTTTGGTAGTTATTTGCTGTATTGTTTTCAGATTAGATCGTGTGGTTCCCCTACACTAAATAGCCATACTGTACATCTATGGCATAGTCAGATATCCAAGCTTGTGCCCTTCTATTCCTTCTACGCACTAAATTGGATTAGTTTCACATGCCAGCACCGTTTGTTAGAAACTTAGAGAAGACTTGGTGCACAGCGCCACTATAGTCAAAGCAACGTGCTAAATTAATTTTTAAAAAGCTGTGCCAAGTTCTTTGGCAAATAATACCCCTTTAGCTCTACCGTAAATTAAATCTGTCATCGACAATCGACTCTGCGGAGACGACGAAGGAACTAAAAGAACGTCTAAAGTAGTGTCCTTTAGGACACCGATGACTGTAGCTGCTACGGACTAAGGGTAGAAAACGTCCAAAGTAGTTTTCCACATGCAGAGATGTCAAGAATTCGGTGCCAGTAGTAGTAAATGTTCATGGCGTACACGAATAAGGTGTGAAGGGTTGGCAAAAGTCAATCCTAATGCCTGCGATTGCATTTGACAAAGGTCTTTACATATAGCAAGCAGTAAAAGGGGAAGCATGGGAAGGATGCTGTGCAACAGTCCCAAGCGTTCCACAACCTTCATCCATACATGTATAAACCCGGCCCGACGCAGCACAACCTTGATGGTGTGACGAAAACTGGAGGTTTCTCCATGATGTAACTGTTGCGTTCCTTACTTCGCTCTATCCATCATTCCACGCCTTAATGCCATCATATCAATAAACGCGCCAAAGTAGGTAGAGTTCCTCCTCTATCTCTCAGTCTTACTCCATCCATGTCCCTCAACGTCATGCTCAGACTCTTCCTTATACGATTGTCAACAAAAATGGAGAATAGATTGCAGTGAGAAATGCACATGCGAACCATATGCGGAACAC
>NW_020170512.1:35887-37666 GCF_000524195.1 Echinococcus granulosus | reverse complement strand
CGAGAACGTGCACTGGCCTAGGGAAATCGAGATACTGAGATCTTCTTCACAGATGGTATCTGCTATGGCCGAGTTAGTATGCTGATAAGCGGAATAGATTTTTAGGGTGGCATATAGCGGAAGGGCGATGATAAGATCCGGTGACACTAGGATTACACAAATAGGGATAAAAAATAGGGATATATTGACAAAGGATGAGGCTGAGCATTGAGACTTCTAGTAAAAGTTACATCACTTTTGGGCACTTTTGACTAATCAAACGCACTGTGGACTTCCCACATCCTGCGAAGCACGGCTTCACCTCTGAGTGTTACGCCATCTCATTACTGGCAAATGGAAGCCAATAAAACAGTCGGTCCTGATTCCTTGACGAGTTGGTGCTTAGAATCGCTTCAAATTCAGGCTAAAATTACCTCATTTTTGACCTCTTTTACCAGGAGAAGTTATCCGAATTTCAGCTCATCTTATGTCTACTTAAAAGAGTTCCATGTTTGCCACAGTTCGAATAGGGTGTTCGCTATTCAGATCGAATCGTGTCAGATCATGGCCAATGCCATCCTGATGCCTAAGTAAAAATCATGTTTTAATTTCCATTTCCATGAGCTTATGCTGTTCGCGTACATGTCTACCTTCCAAAAACACCATGTGTTTGAACCGACTGCCATTGTCAGTGGGGGCGTTAGAAAGATTAAGCCATGGGTGATTGGCATTTTACGGTGAGCTGCTGACTGTGTGAATGTCAGCATATAGCTCTTTTGCAATGTTTTGTTTTGGCGTTGCTTCTGATTGAATTCTAAAGCCAAACTACATGCATTTGCTACACTGGGGTCAATTAGACGCATCAAAAAGCACACTTATTCCACAGTAACTATGTATTTCTGCGTGACCTGGCTCTTAAAACCTGTAATCTGCGCAAGCACTGAAGAATGAATTCTCTCCTATCTACTACTCCTTCGTAATCACCACCATGAAACTGTGATCGCATGTCCTCTATGGTAAACCCTAAAATAAATTGTAAAACACTGGTAATAAGGAATCCTTCTGCCCAAATCGCAAAATAACCAAAACAGGGTAAAATTGATAACACCAATTCTATTCCAGCTTACGCGCGACTCCTTCGGGAATAAATATGCGAAGGCACTGAGAAGTGAAGCATTGTTGGCAAACAAGTCCTTCATCAGTCGTCCATCCTACAGTAGCAGTTAAGTAAAATCTCCTTCTCATAAATGCTGAGTGGGAACAAAGCTGCTCATGGCTTACTAGACATACCGGATGTCACATCTGGAACGCGGCCTGTCTCCAAATGACCTTCGAGGTGTCCAATTTTGCCAGAACAAGCAAAAAATTAGGTTGCATTTGATACAAATATTTGTTCCTACATTACACCTTTCTCACCTCGAATGAGTAATTTCAAGTGTCCGCTATATCTACACAGGAATAGCAAACGTAGAAAAGAATCATGTCTTCTGGATGGCTCTACATTCAGCGCTAAGTTAGAGTGAAAGGCAGTAAAAGGAAGATTACCCGCGTGAATTGAATCTCGGTGATGTTGAAGGCAGGTGAATTTGTGAAAGGATATTTGACAGTCCTCACACACATATCTGATGGAGTCTTAGAGCAAATAAATTTACTAACAGTTTAAAAGAAACGGCTTTACGGTATTAAAAGTACATGAAAAAATCGAGGATAACTAGCGCTTCTACTTCTTGACTTAATCCAATTAACTATTTGTACTTACCCCAATGCTTCACTTCGACGTGGCGCTTTAGACTGGAGTGG
>NW_020170512.1:29563-35787 GCF_000524195.1 Echinococcus granulosus | reverse complement strand
GAAATAATTATTATTAGATAATTTTCTGTTAGTAGAATTGTTGTTCTAAAAAATCGCGCAGATGAATTTGTGGATACATTGGCGTTGCGAAATTCACTTATTCATTAACCATCATATGCTTACCAGCAAATGAATTTGAATCATTAGGATTAGACATGCATTAGACTGCATGCGCTTTAAATAAATTTTATCAGGCAGTTCATTTGCACGTTCTTCTGCATGTACAATTCAGTGAAAGCACTTTATGTCAGTAAACTTGACGACCTCTAATTAGGCATACCTATCCTATACTGCATGTTCACATTAGCTGATACACAGCGTCTTACTTGGGTTACCTATAGATAAGCCTCCGTAGTTGTTTAGTGAATAAACTGTGCTTTTGCAACATTGAATTCACGCTATTATGTATGTATCAGAAATAACGAATTTAATGTGCTAATAAGTAGTATCATTTAACCGAGTGACTTGAGTCAGGGCTTACAAATCCTCGAAACAAACACATTTGTAAATGAATGCACAATCGACAATTGAATCAAGTGTCCGACAATGTGTTCAGTGATTACCGGGTGCACAAACTAGTAAATGGAAGATTCATCACTGTTACAATCATCAAATTTGCAACAACAGCATTTGTTGTATTTCTTTATTTTCTACCTTCAACATTTGCCGCACTCACCTCCAATCCGGCGCCGGCAGTTGCCGCATGTGCAGGAGGGTACTTGTGCTACTCGATAGCAGACAAATACCTCTTTGTAAATCACCAAAGACGACAAGTCCTTGATACGGATGTCTTTCTAGAGGCGGTTGTGGGCAAGCAAGCTAGTACCATGTGTGTGCGTAAATTGGTAGCTAGCTGACTGTCAGGTACTGCCGCAAGCACTTAGTAGTTTCACCTACTAACCTCAGCCTTACAGTATCGGTTGTATCGGTGCTGCGTTTGCAAAGCCATCCTGTGTGATTGGTAAAGCGAGTGTCAGGGGAATGTGCAAATTTTCACCACTCAGAACTGAATTGTGCTGCAAACATTTTAGCATGCAATCTACTCCTACTCCCAAGATTATCATTCTTCATATGGCATTCATGATCTCCACTTAGAGATTCATGGTATTTTAAGCTTTGTCCATAAAAGGGTTTGCGGAAGGGTATAACCATGTTGCATCGGCCTACCGTAGGATGTCTAGGCTCTACCTAGCATTACAAACTGCTGAAAATCAAGAAGGGCTAGAAGAGACACTCAGGGATTAGAGAGTGATTGTGCACCTTGTCACTACTGCAATTATTTGAGCCAAAAATCCCCCTATCCATATGCATACACTTCGGACAGGCAGAACTCATGTTAGACAATGGGAAACCTGGTTTGGAGGTGGAATAACCGTCTGCAAAACCACGACATCACGTCTGTTGTATCTGTCTGTTACGAAACAGTGCTGACAAATTGACTTGAATCACTTTGCACACGGATACACCCAAATATGTGACGGCACTGCTGCGTTTGGGTTCAAATGATTACTGGCATGACAACGTGCATAAACTGTGCCCACTCTCTGACGGTCTTGTCAAGCCTCGCTTGATTCTCAGCAATTAGTCTTGTACGTCGATATAAAATAACGATTCTTAATTGCACTATATGCTTCACGAAGACGAATTTGGCCGCATGGTTTTAGGAAATAATCCGTCACGAAGCACCATGTAGTAGATGCATCGTCTGCCCTTTTTTCTGTGCAGCCAGTGAACAATGAAAATTCATTACATGTGACGTACTCACTAACCTGAACAACAAATTCAATAGCGTGAAATTCAACTCCTGAAATATGCTAGCGGTCTGACATACAATCGAGTTTAATAAAGCAAAATGCATCAGATTATATGTAAGTATGCGCGTGCTTTGCGGATTGCTTTTACATAAAACACGGAAAGACAGGGTGAATCAATTTGCGTAGATGATTTGCTCAAACCCAGTCATTAGTCTGCTCCCTACGCCAGGCCATTATACGTTCATTTGGGTGAATCTCACTGGTCAATGCCAGTGGCGGTGGCGTGTGTCGACATGTCCATCAAGGGTGTTTGGGAACTGGCAATTTGTAGTAAGCAATCAGACACTCGATCAAATCAACCGAGATCCCTACATGTTCAAAGACGTACTATATAGCGTCTGACAATATACATGGAAATGTGACAGGTATCTGAAGTATGTAGTTAGGTTAATCGTGTTCTATCTCCATTCGGCAAAAGGTGCGGCGACGCTGTTATTTTGACATGTCCAAATTGCATAGTCTAAATTTTCGGTATAAGGACGGTCATAGTGCATAAGCAACTACCCAATTATCCCCTAGAATATTCTCATTTTTTGCTTAAATTTTGCCAGAAGGAGAGGGAGATGAACATCATCAATTGAAATGTTGCGAATTCGATACCACTTCAAGCAAATAACAACAGGTAAGTTTTTACTTAAACTTCAATAAGTTCATCTATCTCTTACCACTAAGGCTCTGATGCAGTATTTCTTACTTATGCCAGATTTAACAAAATTTTTACCTAAAAATGCAAAGCAGTCGAAGCAAGTGTTACACCACCAGTAATCATTGGGTCTCGACAGTCAATCGCTGCGAATTTTATTGCAACTACTGCGTGATGAACTTAACCCTTTCTTTTTAAATGACAGTTGGATTTGCACTCCCCTGCAACACTCATTTTTAAAACAGATGTGCTCACACCTAACGGTATCATTACCATCTCAATATTTTCTTAACTTTTCAAACAATAAAGTGCAGTCAGTTCTCAAATAGACTGCTCTAAAATTGACGTTGATCTGCCTGTCAGAGGTCCTTATATCAAGGAAGAGAGAAATATATGCTAGTGACAAGATCCTTACAACTTGACTGCCATGTTGCAGTTATTAAGGGACGATTGATGGCGCTACATTCTCGCCTAAAATTCATTTAAGCATAGCCGTATGATTGTTGACAATGAAGATATAAGGCAATCGCTATTTAGTGAGATGTCATCTTTTAATTTTATGGCCTTAACTTGCAATTAATTGCAGAAATACACTACGTCATCCACAGCCACATTTTGAATGGATCCATTAGCCACAGGGGAACACTTAAGCACCGACCTCTCGTAGATTCGATCTTAGCACACTTCTAGCAACTTGGATTACATGATTGCAAAAGTAGGCATTAGCGATCAGGTGCGGTCGTCCATTGTGTTCCTGTAGTGGAGGGTACTTCGTTTGATTATGCTGCATAATTGATATCACTTAAGCTGAGATGGATTAGGTTCACCTTGACATATGTTATGGCTCACCACTAATGTATGCTTGGTAACATCCACACTGTGGTCCCAAATGACTCATGTAAGAATTGGAAAGTACGTCATCAAACTTTCTAAACAGTTTCTCCAGATTCACTGAATATTTGAAGTCTACATTTTAGACACCCTCCTGTAGATGTGCAGCTTGTGCAACGAGCCAATAGAAACCGAGCTCTCATTTGACTGGCTTACACAAAACTGGCCATGGTTATGTTCCTAGTGCTAGAATTCACAGTTAAGTAGGGCTGGAGTGGGTGACGCAAGTTAGTCAAGAGATGCAGTTTTAGAAGTAAGATTTTGTCAAGTTCGTGTTATGTAGTGCCTATGTTAATTTACATGGAACAGTCCGTATCAAGCGTGGCAATAAAACCACGAACACATACACATCGAAGCAAAACAATGCAGAGGTCCAGCGTGCCCTTTGAGTACGCCACAACTTGTGCATCTTTTTGACTGGAAAACAAAGTGTTAATTCTGGGCAATCTGTTTGAAGCGTTGTGAGTCCACCGCTCTCTAGTCTGTGTGCTGCACAAATTAGGACATTTTGACCTGCAAGAGCTCCTATCAAACATTGGCTTTCTCAGTGTAGAGGACAGTAGATTCTATCGACGACTGATTATTTGTGATCTAAGGCTCCTTCTTGCCATAAACGTTGTTGGTTTAGACTCCGAACTAGGCAGCATGTATCTATGCAATTCATGCCATTCTAAAATTAAGGATGTCAGTCCCACTTGTAGCATGATTTTACGTTACGGGACAATATAAGTGGGCGGAATTGATCGATTCCTCGTCTATAAGACACCTGGGGTATGCAATTGAGCAGAACACTTAACGATGGTGGTTGTGCGAATTTATAACCAGTATTGCATATGGACAGGTCACTGCAGTGATTTGCCTGTGAAAAGGTAGTCGAAGAACAGACCGTTAAGCAAACGCCCCCATCTTCATTGCAGATTTCTTAAAGCTTGTGCTCTTTTTACAGATCTCACTGAATAGCAAAGTCGCTATACAGAAAAATCTGTTTTATTGCTCATTCCATGGTCTTGTCGTCACCCTGAGAGTAGACTGCCTCACGGCCAGTAAAAATGAATCACGGACAGACCGAAGCCTTCATGTCGCCATGATGACCGTAGAGTGGGTGGCTGATCATAGTGTGAGAGTTGAACTACTGACAGAGAATATTAATAAACGCTTTACTAATTTTGTTTGATGCACCTAACCATAAGCAACAGATTTCATACATCTCAGAGATAGGTGATACATTCCGGAAAACCATATAAATGACCTTATCGCGGTGTAAAGTTTATGTGCATACGTATCACATTTTCGTTTTTATCTCTTGCCCTTGTTGTATTTAGTGGTGAGCAAACTCGCCACGTTTACCACCCACTTCTCACTTTACTTTGTAGAGTCCACAGTGCCTCTCACATGAATACAGGCATGTCTCTATTGCATTTGCATTCGCTGAAGAAGCTTTTGCATAAGGCCATGATCATGGAACCAAAACATATGCATTTTATCTTCAACTCAAACCTAGGCACCTTCTAGAAATCATCATGTTCTCCCCACAGAATTTGGTTTGGTAGACCTATTCAAGCATAAGCATGCCTATTTTTGATGGATGTCGTTTTCACATCTATACACTACTCAGTTCAACTTTCCTGTGCATTGTGAATGGGTGGACATTTAATGGAGAGACAAACTGCAAGCAGCAAGCACTAAGTAGATTTACAATAGTTATTAACCCATGGTAGACAATTGGTTCATCATCAACAAATAAGTGTGGGCACCGCTGCTACCGCTGCGCAGCCAAGTTAGTTAAGTTATTCAAGCTATATCAATGCCAAAATAATCTATCCTGAGGTCAATAACTTCGGTTTAATGTAATGGTAAAGTGAAGCATTGCAGGGTCCATCACCATTGGCAGACAATAAATCACTTTACCCACGACTCATTCAACCCGTTGGTATTGAGCGAAATGGGCGAGATGACTTTTAAACTGTAACTCTGACGCCAATTTTGCCATGTGCTTTATTGTCCAGTATTGGTGCCTTTTTTGTACCAGTTAAATATGCAAGCTCCAATACGGATGCTGGCATAAGCTTAATCAGAATCATCATACGCACCCCTCAGCCAAATGCATTGCGGCAATGGCTACAATTTGTTAAGGAGATGTCCGATTGGGAATACATGGCCTGCGTTACATAGCTCTAAGTGAATGACCTTGGCCACACAATCACCTCCGAGCAAGGCGATTGAATGGAGGGACCGAGTAGGCAGAGCTGGTAAGGACAATCTTGTCTGCAAAAGGGGAGCATGTGTGTGCTCGATTCACTGAAGGTGCGCATCATCATTTCTGAAGTGCGCCGTAGTTATTTGCATTATGGGTAGTTGGTGATGGATTTGTACAGTTTTGAGGCAATTCACTAGCTAAGGGAGATTTTCGCGTCTTTAGGGCATGCCAACCAAATAATCAAGGTGGTAAAATGGAAATTGGCGCTGCAATTGACAAGTTTTGCACAGGCGATTGGACAACTGTGGATTCAATATTTTACTAGAAGACTGTCTTTATCTTTATACAAGGTCTTCGGTGTAATGCATACTTGCCTTTTATATCATAGGCTCTCGGTGCTTGAGATATTCAGTGACACCGAATAATAGCAATAAATGCCCGTTGTGTGTGGGTTAAAATTCAAAGGGCCTTGTAACAAGGATGCAGAAATTTGTCGATGTTAGATAAAAAAAATTATTGTGGAGCGGCTTTCGTCCTCAGGCCTCTACCAGTTGCCTTGAAGTTTTGCCATCTATTTTTGTTTGCTGTAGAGAAGCGGGAGACTCTGAAGTATAAGTGTATGCAGGGATGGATAGTAAAAGAACTACTGAAGGCCCACAGATACAAGAAAAATCTAATT
>NW_020170512.1:19715-29463 GCF_000524195.1 Echinococcus granulosus | reverse complement strand
TAAAGTGCTGCCTGTAGGGGTATGTAGATGGATTGATGAATGCGTGAATGAATGGATGAGAAGATGGATGTGCGAACAATCCGAGCGCTTCGTTGCGTTGAACTAACATTTCATCTTATGTGGGCTTCCAGTGGCATCAGTGTCTGGAGGGATGATATTGTAAATTTGGTTGATCTCCTTATATGCAATTATTGTAATGAGTCCAACTATCAGAGACCGTTATTCTTGAGATTTGAAGACAAATGAGCCCTTCCCTTTCACCTATCATGATGCACTGTGATGCCAATATTTGATGCTATTTGCGAACCATTAAATAGTTAATATTTTTCTCTCGGCAGGTCAGAATGTTTTGTGGAAGTGGTTTTGGCATTGTCAACTGCAGTGCAGCCCGCCGTAAACCATTTTCTATTCATCGCGTCACGGCATAGAGGAAGATGATGGTGAGGTGGTGATGATAAGTGAATAATTTGCGTTAAAAATTGTTTTGCATTGTATTCGCGCACTGATTTGCTATTCTTGTTCATTTCTACAAATTATTCATGGAGATAAACTTCAGCGCATTTGTGCTGCATTTGTAGTGAACGATCACGCCTTCAGCTCATTATGCTAAATGCAGACTTGGCATCCTAAAGATGCGGGCAGTGCTGTTCACTCCTGCCAATGCACCGAATGTCATGTAACAAGCCTCAAGAGGTGCCGTTTGAGTTGGACCCAATATCAAATCCTCAAATTTGGAAACATCGATTAGGATCAGATCGAGCAGACATTGGAGAAGATTCCAACTGCTAGAAAAGTAGGGGACGGATACAAAACTGCTCCTTTAAGCACCAGTTCGGTATGGAAGATAAAGACGGTAGAACTGAACTTTTAGTAGGCTGTGAATCTTCTGAGCAGTGCATATCTATTGAGAGCACTTTTCTTTTTTCACATACACATATTTCATTCAAATCAAGTATGCCATTTTAGGAATTTTTGACGAGTTTTGGTACCAGAAGCTATTTGCAATTTTAAACCAGTTAGATTTCGTCAAAAGGTAAGTGGCTTGCATCTTTTAAAGGTTAGCTACGTCTAAATTGATTGCATGCATCCATCGCCCTTTTTAACAGACAATAGTTCAAATCAAACTAAAATATTTCTGCAAGAAAGTGGAGAAGAATAGAATAGAGAGAAGAGGGTAGGGGAGGTAGGGGAAATGAAGGAAAGCGCAGAGGAGTAGAATGAGTTTAATTGGGACAGCGATCCCGAGTGTTCCTCATCCGTCACCAAGTTATATACTAACCCGGCCCGACGTAGCATAACCTCTATGGTGTGACGGAACCAAAGGTTTCTGCATGGTGTAATTGCTGGTGCTAATTCACTCTTTAGGTCTCAACTTTCGGTGTGCACTCTTCTAGCCAACTACGCACTGTAACTCTTTCTCTTTATCCAAACTCTCTACGGTTTTCGTCTTTAAATTCCTCACAACACATCACTCACTCGTTCACTCACTCATTGAGTTTTGCATTCCTTCATTGCTTCATTGCTGCATGCTTTACTTCTCTCTATCCATTCTACCCCGCCTTCTTGGCACCAAATACAAAACACGTCAAAGTAGTTACAATTGCTCCCCTACCTCCCTGTCCTACTCCATTTATGGTCCTCAACGTCTTCATTATACAATTGCCAGCAGAAGTGGTGGAGGCGAATGCGGTGGGGAATGCGCATGGAAAGTATTTGGTAGAGCTGTATGGCACGAGCATGAATGCAACTGCACTGATGTTAAAACACACAATAGCAAGGGGAGTATGGCGAAGAGAAGATGCAGCAGTACCACCAACATGGCTGCCTACGCAGAAATCGCTGATGGATGCACTTTATTGACAAACATGCTATGCAAAGGGATAGAATACATTGGAAAGCGATGCGATAGGAGAGGTGGTGATATGAGGGTAGAGAGTAAGAGAAGAAGGAAAATTGTAAAGTAGGTAGGCGAAGTAGTATGAGGGGTACAGGCATAGGACGGGTGTTTGTGGGCCAGCAACCCCAAGTGTTCCACGAATTACATCCATGCTTGCACTACAAAGGTCCGACGAAGCCTTAACTAGCCCCCTGTCATTCTCACATTTCGTTCTGCACTCTCTTAGACCAACTCAATTTCGTATTACTTCTACCTGCCTCCGAATACCCCTACCTTATCCTTGTCGACTCTCACAAACATGAGCTTCTTTTTATTCCTTTCTCTCTACCTACTCACATACCCCACCCTTTCCGTTTTATATACATGAAAATTCAGGCAAACAGATTTATATGCAGTCATTGGCTGCAGGGTCCAAAAGTGTATAATTGCTCATCAGCTTTCGACTCCCTGTTGACTGAAGGAATCCCTACTCTTATATGCATTAGTTAATCCTATTCAACTTTGCATATCAGTGAATATTAAAAGAGTGATTAATGACTTTAGCGAGGAATCGTGACACCATATTCACACGGCAGAAGTACAGACAAAAAGTTGGTATGTAGCTTATATGCATGAGTCATGTAATAGTAATTGCCATCTGATTAGTCGGCACTCAAGTCACACTACTTAAATAAGCATATGTTTGCCTCCAGATTAATAAACCACAAATGTGGTCCCCAGTTGCAACCGTGAAAATATTAGAGTTGTATCTTTTATCCATGCTGAGATACAAGAGCGTACTAAAGCACACTAGGTGAGATATTGCCACACGATTATCCGCCTTTTTCCAACTTCCATTCATTTATTTTAAGATATTTTTGTGATTGCAGCATTCCTATGGAAGTGAGGTTGGTAGGGCCTGATTTCTGCAGGTACTTCAACACAGTCTCCAATGGCTCTCCAAAGGTTATCGTAAGACAGAGTTCTCTTCCTCCACCTCCTCTTATAAGTAGAAAATTTGGAAATAGGTTTGTCGTGGTGCATATTATGGTCGTGGTATGGTGCAGCAGTCAACACTGACTTAATTGACATCATTATTCTCTGCAGAGTTAAGGATATGATGCACATACATCTTTAGGCTATTTGACACATGCGGATCTATTGCAGTCAGTATTGTACATGTCCGCATCCACCTGAATGATTTTGCACAATGGGTGTGAAAAACTTCATAACGCAGCCTAATTTAATATCCAATTCTCTGCCCTGTGAGCACCTGCTTTGCATAAGCGGGTACTTAAAGCATAGAATTGTCGTCTTTGAAGTCAATAATTCCATTTTTCCTCAAGAACGTGTCTTCAGCACAATTTTTGTACAATGCCTGATATAAATTCTTTTTACATTACCTCTTGTGTGGTAGAGGGTGTTTTTTCTTCAATTAATCTGCCTGTTACCTACAGAGACTGATCCCTTCTAATCATTCTATTTACCCAAAGTAAATTTTGGTTTGTACAGAAGCGATAAGGGATTGAAAATGTTACACAGTGAGTAATCCAGATATTAGCTTGTTGTCAAATTGGAACCAATTAACTTAGTGACCTATGTAGTAAGTTACCGTTGATTTCTTATGAAAAATCAACAATTTAATTACACAGATTTTGCATTACAAAAACCGCGGGTAAAGAATTTTGGCCATTTTTGCTTGTTTAGGTAAATAGGAAAGTAGACGTCTAACCATGAAAAGTGTTGGTGAATATTCGAATTCGCTACGGAAATTCATATAAAAAATAAAAAAATATGGAGCTTGTGGATGGGTAATATGTGTGGCATATTAATGCATTTGAAGGAAAACAAAGCAAAAGTGAGTCATTTGAGAGGCTAATTGTTGAGACTTCATTGCCCTCCCTCATTATCTCTCAATTTGCAACTAGAACAGATACACCGACTGGTACCTGAAATTATTTAAAGCTGCCAAAATAAAGGTGACAGAACGTAATCCGGCCATTACAAAGCCCCTTTAAGTGTCATCAACCGACATTTTACTCTCATTTGAACGCTTCAGTCAACTTGCACACCCTCTTTGATCTGGCAACAACACGTAACAGAAGGTCAATCAAGCAACCATCGGTAAGGTAAGTGGTCAGTTTTGCACACACTCATGGTCTAAGCAAGGCGGTCGCAATCTCTGGTTCTCAGCAGACTTCAGTAACCTCTAAGCCTCCTCGTACTACTGTATCATAATGTGCATTCCTCTACTCAGCCTTCCCGTCTAAGTGTCTGAAGCCCGAGATAAAAGAGAGAATTAATAAGTTAAAGGTATAAACTGAGGTTAACTACGGCTAAAGAGTCAAATCTAAGTGCTTTCCTGAGCAAAATAACCATAACTTACTCCACATTAATAAATGTGGGAACTCCGCGATTGCTTTATTGCAACGTAGCGCATTGAGTAGTTTCCAAGGTGGCCAGAAGCCACAGTATTAGGACAGAAAAGATATTACTAGAATGCAGAGAGACTGAGTGACTACAAAAATGTTCTAAAAGCCACTTTGACGACCGAGATCCTAGTCGGCATTATTAATGATGCATGTTTATTTAAGCCCTACATCTGGTGCGACGCAAGCATCGAGTTCCGGTGTCCAAGAGAAGCTTAAGTTGACGCATGTGTCGACGCTACTTAATGAAATCCGACGGATCGTCGGCACAAAATATTGCAAACTTGAGACAATTTTCAGCATTTTGGGGTGAAAGACAACTGAGTAGTATGACATGTGAAGAGTATGCCTTAACGTTGTTGTGCTACAGTCATGTATCAGCAGAATGTGTCAAAAGAAAGTGACTTTATAGGCCTCCTTCACATGATGCCAAAAATTACGTCGGAATGAAGATGAGCAAGCCAACCTAAGGCATCTGGTTAAGATAGTAATTTTTCTCCAAAAGTGTCTGTCTGACGAGTATCATTGTGGGGACTCTTTTCGAACCAATTCAACAAGGCTATACTACGGAAAGCAAACAGACTGGAACTACCTGGCCTTCGAATTGCAAATATTTGATCAAGATGGCAGTTAGCGCTTTAGTGTCAACTTCATTGTTCTATTTCTCCACTATTTACAGAGGTTTAAGCAAGCGGTTTCCAAAATTTATAATTGGAAACAAAACTAGTTGTGGCTAAGTTGGGACTTTTTGACAAGTCTCTAATAGGAGAGAAATCTTGAACGCTGTGTGCGCAATTCATACCTTGTTGTCGTAAATGACGTTGAGTGTGAGGGCGATGTCTGGAGCACCTAAAAAAGGTGGTCTGACGTGAAGGAAAAGGGAAAGACACAATAATGCTAACGATAGAGTCTTTGATGGATGATTTTTGAGCTCTGACATAGGATTAAACCACTGCTTTATTATTTAGACCAAAGCTTAAACTAATAGCCGCTACTATTTTTCCATATTCTTTAAATAATGCTTACCGTAATGCGCCTTGAGATATACAAACAAATTTTATTATAACGAAACCAAATATTGCTATCTCTCCACTTACTAGTTTCCATATTTTTCCAAATGCTTTTATATTGCACCTAAAAAGACTATTTGTCTTGCACAAGTTTGCTTTCTAAAATCAACTACATGGGCTGCAGCATTCCTAAGACACACTGCATGTCAGAGGATTTACGCAGACACAAACGTGAGATTTACAAATACGCGCCTGATATATCAGCTTCTCTATCCTGCACATATCATAAGATCACAATCAAATACTTCAATCATAGTGTTGCTAATTTTTAAACATTCTTGAGCAAAGTTGTGTTCTAGATAATCTATTAGCCTGTCGTTGCCTCCGCAGATTAGGAAGTCAATAACAGCCAAATTGTTGTGGTTTATAAGACCCAATTTGATGCAATTAAACTCATATGTTTTTGCACAATTTCTTTGGCACTACCACAGACCTAACAATCACTACTGCCTCTTAGAAGGCGTTGCCTAACGCATTCGCTTAATGGGCGTCCTGCGCAACGCAATCGAACAGAAGTAGAAGGCGATGAGGTACGACTCGTCGTGACTTGCCATTTTGCAATCGCTTTAATGAGACTGACTCCAAAACCTGCATGTCGATATTACACTCTACACAATGACTTATTGTGCAGCTAGATCTATGTTTGTATGTCTGTGGGCGTTGTAGATTTTAAACGGTCCACATCGGTCTAAGATATTATGACGCAGAAGACGGTAGGTAAGGAGAAATGTTTGCAATCCTAGGATGTTGGCAAAATCCACTGACGGACAGTGGAGTCTATGCCTTTTTTCAAAGTGATTAAATGTGCTGTCCAAATAAATACTAGGCCAAATGGGTTCGTCTGTCTTCAAATATACATTGCACGGCGGCATAGATGGAGAGTCATGCATGTACAATTTTCTCATCCCTATAGGCTAATAATGATTCAGATTTCATGCTGGGATTGTTTACCAAAAATCTGAATAAAGACTCTGCGTACTAAATTATTTCCTATTTAATTATTTCTTAAACCATTTATCTACTCATTTACTCATGTAACCATTGGGCAATCCATATCATTCTTCCTTACACTAATACATCAAGCCAGTTTCCATTATTGCAGTGAACGAGTGTTCTTTAACTTGTTATTATAGTGAATGTGGATAAAGCTCGTTAGCGTGCATTGGAATGTTTCATTTATGTTAAGAAATAAGCAAAGTAAGAAGTGTAGAAGCGCACGATCAGTTGAAACGAAGTGAACGCTCACATGTTTTTTCATAGATGTGAAGCAGAAATGAGGAGGCTGGAATTTCTAATGTCAAAATTGACCTCTTACTTCTACATTCTTTCACCACCTACGTTAGGTGTGTGCACGTACCTGGCTTCATAGGAACAGCAGCTGAATGTCTAAGGCATGGCTGTGGATCTAACCTGGGTTTGTATGCATCAATACTTCAGTACAGCTATCCTTTATTAATTTTACTTTACCTGTTCCAGTTGCATTAGCTTCTGAGCACGTGCAGTGCCAGCAGGACAAACAGTGATAACCACAATCATTTGTTTTTCTATTTTTATCTAAGATAAGGCGATATTTGGGAACAGTGTAGTAGAGGTAAATGTTTACACCATGACGTGCAAAAAACTCGTGGACTTAGAATAAACAAGGGGTCGAACCAAGATCACACTAGAACTGCTTAGCACTGAGAATGGGCTAGACAAAGAAGGAAAGAGTGCAAGTCATTTTATGCATGGGTGGCAAATGCTGCGATGGAAGTAACTACACTGTGTCAATTAGTGTCGTTTCCCATGATGACCATGTCATTGCAAATAAGTTGCGAAGACATTATCACTATTATCTATGTTTTCTAATTCTAAAATAAAGAATTATGACATAGAGATCAAAGTCAATTTCAAAATGTACTTCATCTGATTAACGCATTTCCCCAAATAAATTTTGCCAAGGATGTTGCTTTCGACCAGTAAAATACAATATCAAAGTTGGATGCATTTAAAGCTCGAAAGCCTAAGGGAACATATACCTCATTTTTCCTCATATCACAAATTTTTACCAGTGAAACTTTCTACAGCATGATATTTAATGGTGCTGGAGCAGACATGTACACAATACTTCTATGCTTTGCATTTCAAAATGGGCAATTCCAGCACGTATAATCAAGTAGTAGTTATCAAATTTTGCTTTCACAATCGCAGTACACCTCGTGGCAGGATTTGTTGACTCTTCCGATCCCCTGATTGTCACGTAGGAAAGGGATGATGTTGTAAATGCTAGAATTCTTCCATTAGCCTGATTATAATTGTCAGAAAGTTGAAAGTCAAAGCCCAGCCTAGGTTTCAAACATTCCATGTCTGTATTCTTTATTGGTGTGTCAAGCAAAATAAACAGTATGTTAATTTAGCGCCTCTGCATTCAGTTTTGTAATGTAAATTAGCAATTAATGAGTACTCGTAACCTGTCGGTGGACTCGATTTGCACAGATTTGGTCTTTTGCAGTCAAGAGCCCTTGGGAGTGGGTTAATCAAATCTAATGCTCGTGTTAATAGTGCTGGTAGAATTATTTGTTAACAGGTAATTAATTATGCATAGACGGATCCATCCGTCTAACTCTGGTAACAGCTCCTACCTGCTTAGTCAATAAAGGTGTAGATTTATTGTCACGATATTCAGAACAATAGCAATCGTCCAATATTTTTTGATTCGTCAATCTCTATCCATTTTAATTAATTTTGACACTGCTCTGTGGGCAGTGAATAGTGGGTTGACAAATGGACATTATAATGTTTGAGACTAAGTAACTTGATAACCCCAGCAAAGTCAGTGCTTAAGCGACAGAGGTAAGTGCAACTTCGAACAACACCGTGATTTTACGCAGAAATCTATCCGTTGAGCCTCACTAACGGTGCAAATGCCGGTCAGAGAAGGGAGCCCTCGTGTGTCAAGCGAGCATTAATGCACTTTTGGTCTCCGCAAATGCAAACTGAATTATCGTGTGTTTGCCTGAAATAGCAAGTACGTAAAACAAAAGAAGCGATAAAGGGAGAAATAGAGAGAACAAGGAATGAACGAATGAAAATGAGAATGCAAGTGCAGAAGACGCTAGGGCTAAGCAAGGCAAGCAGAAATGCAGAGGGAAGTTATAAAGCGTAATTGGTTTGACAGGGTGAGAAATAAAGGTTAGGGAATAGAGCACACAGAAAATTCCGCTTTCCACCACACTGTCGAGGTTGTGCTACGTCGGTCCAGGTTGCACATCGATGGGGTTGCTGGACCGCCTTCACAAATCCATGGCCTCTACACTTTATTTCTCCTACCTCCTCCACTCTCTCCTTCCCTCTTCTGCCCTCACGTAGCCACCTCTTTAATCACCACGCTTTCTAATGTATTCCATGGAATATCATGACATGCCTATTAATAGATTGTCTTGGCCTTTTTTTTAGACGAAGAGGGTTTAAGATATATGGCTAAAGAAGACTACGATAAGCAGACACCGTTTAAATATCCTTTTCCTTAATGAACAAAGGTTACAATAAAGCTATGTAACTCGTGCTATCCTCTGTCTTTATGCGATAAATGAATAGTAGTTTTCAGCAGGCTCCTATAAAGAATCACCAATTAAAATCAAGTCCTCCAGGCAATTACATCTAAAAGAAAAATATTTTTGTTCACTGCTGTTCCTAAAGGGGCATCAAAGACTGACATCCTGCCACGCATGGTAGGTCAAAGGATTGGGCTAACTTATCTGTGATGTTCATAGCATAACATCTAGCACAGTCAGGTCCATTGGGATATTCGCATGCAGGAATCGCAATCCAATTAGAAAGAGTTAAGAAAGCACCTCAAGCGTGACTAATGAAATACTAGTTTTAAACAAATGGTGAACAAAATTTAAGCACCAAACGTCAGTAACATGGCGAATTAGCAGACCTAAAAAAGAACACAGGCCCACACTTTGCAGATTTGATTTAGTATGCATTAAATAAGCACAATTATGGACAATTTTTTCATCCTAATTTGATGGCTGCTTAACATTTTGGCTGGTATTTTCATTTAAACGTAGTTCGACAGATAGCTCTAAGACGTAAAAGTACTTATGTACGAATAAAAGAAAGGTAAATAACTTGCCACTGAATTTGGAGGCAGCAGAAGAACTGATAGCTGCCCCTGCAAGGGATGCACTTGAATCGTCTCAATCCTGCAATAATAAGGAAAGTGGTGTGGAGTGAATTAAATAAACGAATGAATAATGTAAGTCATGTTTGAAAATCAGTGACGAAAATCATGCAGAGCTTGGACGTAGAGAGAAGTGATACAATGCGCAGTTGTAAAAGTATGTACGATGAAATATGAAATGTGAAGGGCGGAATAGTGCCAGCAA
>NW_020170512.1:16277-19615 GCF_000524195.1 Echinococcus granulosus | reverse complement strand
CGATTCAGCAGAAAGAATGTTATCTCGCATAATGCTTGGAGTACATATAAAGATATATGGCTATAAGGAAGTAACTTGACGAAATACAAGTTAGAATAATGTAGACATTAGACATTCGAGGGTAAAGGAGGAAATAAATTGGAGGTATTTGTGGAAATCAGACTATCAAGGGGTCAACTGATGTAAAGAAACGTCCCTATAGATGGAGTTCAGCTTTTCTCAAGGCGGCACAAAAAATGATGTGTGCGTCTCAGGATTTCTTGCCATCCGTTGGTTAAATGAGGCCCTACTTAAATGGATTTCAGCGTATCCGAAGGACCATATCATCAATATTAAATTAAAAAATAATTTAACTTATCTGAGTTGTCGAATGTCGTGTTGGAGTGAAACGATCTCCGCTTGATGGAGGTCAAGTAACGCAATGCATAGGCATTTATGTGGATTCATGCAATGCAGATATCAACTGATGTAATGCCACGTCTACTTTTTTTCAAATTGCATGATATCACTGACGAGATTTACAACCAAAAGTTGATGCAAAAGCCCTTGATACCGAATCTAAGCTAAACGCTTTACGATAGAAGGTGAGAAAAGTGGATATCACCAGCGCCTGTGGTATTCCCTGCGAAAATTATTTTTTGCATTTGCTAACGGGTCTAATGTCCATTTACGCATCAGCATTCTTCATTTGGGGCGAATATGAAACTGGGCTTTATAATATGACCTGCGTTGCTTCAGCACACCTGACAACTCTCTTTAACTTTTCACTAAACCCGATTTTATTTAGGCTTTTCTGTTTTACTAGGCAATATCAGATTACAAACCTGAGATGTTTCTCGCGACATACTGGTATATGACATTTATAGAAGACGTAGCTGTAAAGCGCATTAAAACATTCTTGCTTGATTTACGCAGTGACGTAAACGCTCACTATGAATGCCCACTTTTAATTTCCACTCATATCTGCTCGATACTATACTTCAGAGACAGCGAGGATCTGTGCACATATATGATTAATGCCTAATTCTACCAAGTCAATGCAAATCTACTAAGACCAAAATTTGCCTCTGATAGGATATGTTATTATACATGGAGTCAAAATAATGCCACATTTACATTCACCAACTCCTGCTTTCCTAATTTCCCCAGTTATAAGCTTTTATATAGTTCCCACATTTCCTTGGCTTTAGCATAGACAACCACGTAAGTGCAGACCAGAAGATGTTAAAAACGGTAAAAATGTGGATTATTGGGAGCAGACAATCCCAATTGGTTTGTGTCCTGATGGATAAGGACTGAAAATACACTGGCAATTTATATTTGGCAGATATTCGCTTGTTCAGACTGAACGTTACTTGACGATGCGCTCTTTTTTCAAAGTGCAAAGAAATTAACTTTAAAGATATTATATAAGTAGCAACTGTTCTCATAAATTTAAGAGTTCACGCAATTTTCTTTCAACATTGGGTGCTCATAAGTTAAGACTTGAAATAAACGCCAGATATGGTAGACGAAATGGGTTGGAACTGGGATATGTAGGAGCAACTACAAATACTCTGACGTGTCTTTGGATGTGATGGTTTGAATGCATGTTGCTACGGATAGGAAGAAGAAATAAATGAATGCTTAAATGAATGAATGAAGAGGTGTGCAGATGTTAGAGACTTAAACCTTGAAGTGGTCGGAAGAAGAGGGAAGTGATGTAATGCATAATTGATACAAAAGAATGTACAATATCAGCAAGTTAAAAAGGACAAAATAATGCCAGCGACTACACCACTTAAAAACCTTTGGTTTCCCTCGCACCATCTAGGTTGTGCTACGTCGGGCCGGGTTAGTACATGACTGGATGACGGAATAGGAACGTTAGAGGTTGCTGGCCAAATTTAAAGTATCCTAGGCCTCTCTTAGCCTCCTCTACCATCCTCTTGCCTCTTTTCTGCCTTGTGGTATTTAAATTTGAATAATTCATGCCATCTAAAAATTCCACTCTAGATCAATTCACCTTATTGAAATATTTAATTTCCTTCCAAACCACTCCCTTTAGACCCGTTTGCCCTCATTTTCTTAATTTTATTAGCCTTTTTTTGAGTTAAATATGACAGGCAGGTCCTTTTCTTCTACCGTAATTTCGATTTATGCTTTGTCTACACGTAGGTTTTTTTTATTCTCAAACAGTTTCTTACAAATTTTTTGGTCACGTTCTCTGACGTAACATGCAAGCTATTGGTCCTTTTGATTTTCGCATTTTCCCTTATAATTTCACTGCCTTATATCCAAAATTTTTAGAAAAAATATCAAGAGTAGCATGCAATCAGCCCTACCTTGCACTTTCGATTTAACAACATGCCAAAAAATTTGATGTTTTTAATAACATTTATAATTCAGCCTGCAATCACCATCAAATTTCAGCGAATTGACGGATTTCCTCTAAAGTGCACAAAATGTGGTAACGTGAGCCCTTTTGTCGTAACATTGTCTGCGTGTTCTTCATTCGAGTTTCGAATGTCGCAGAACTAGTAATGAATTCTCGCCTTTGGGTTTTGGTTGTGTATTCGACCCGCCACCAAAGAGGTATGAAAACTGACAGCATCCTTTCCCTAGTTGGGCAGTGGACGTAATCACTCACTGTGAATGCGTACTTATAAGGCAAATTCATATCTGCCGGCTACAACACCTCAGAAAAAGCGAAGATTTGTACATCATTGGGTTTGATGATTAATTCTACCAAGTCAATGCAAATCTACCTACATCAAAATATACCTACAAATGGTAATTTATATTTTGTAGGTATTTGCTCATTCAAATGGAATGTTACTTGACAGTGAGCTGTTTCTTCAAAGTAAAAGAATTCAACTTGAAAGATGTTAATGAAGTTGTAACTGTTCTCATGACACCAAGAGTTCACATAATTTTCTTTCAACATTAGGTGCTCATAAGTTAAGACTTAAAATAAACGCCAGATATGGTAGACGAAACAAAGCAAGTTGTACTGAGTATTTGTATTGAGTAAAAAAATGAATAGAAATGTTTGTCAGCTCTCTTTTCACACTATGAATGGAAAGCCTTCGTAAATATTTTTATGACAACAAACATACCGCTTTTCAGTCTGGAGATATTCATTGAAGTGCAAAAGCATTTTTCGTAACTGTCTTTGATTATATTTGTATTTGGTGAAATTGTATGTGATATTTAGCTACGCACTGCACGACATGGGCTCTTCACTTTCAGAACATTTTACTTCCTTGGTTAGCATTGATGGAGAGTCGTGCCTGCATTTATATCTGGTCGTATAACACAAAATTGACTTTTATCGCGTGCACCTAAGCTGTAGTTTG
>NW_020170512.1:14661-16177 GCF_000524195.1 Echinococcus granulosus | reverse complement strand
TCAACAGTGCAGTTTCACTCTTTCATAGGGACGCACAACTCAGTACTCAGCAGAACTGAAATGAGGGGATGTTTGCTTATGCAATAAAAGGATCAAAGAATTGCTGGCACAAAGGATTACTTTAATCAAACATTCAGTGGTAGATAGAACAGTGGTGATAGTCATACCTGTCGCCATCGGCGTCATTGAGTCCATAACCAAAAATTCACCACCAGGGATAGAGGAGGGCATCCATCCTGCATCAGACGACACTACCACTACCCCTATGATGTGAAGAGACCATTTTGACACAAATCTCTACTCCTTTCATACATCTTTATTAATACTTCTACCAGTTAACCACTTCCGTAGGCATGAAGTTGGTTTTGTCATCGTCTGACAGGTGGATTATTCAACAATTTCCCTGCATCACGCATAACTTCCTGGTCCAATTCAAACGAGGTGATTAGTCAAATTTCGTTTTGCAATGGCGAGGAGGTTGCTGCAAATTACTTCAAAGGGCTCGCTCATGGCTCACTAAGGACATTGATTCTCCAAGTTCTTATTATAAGGCAACACCATTTTTGCCGATAATGTGACAAGGTGCTCCTGCTTACTCAAGGAGTGTATTTTTAACATCAATAGCATGTAGGTCGCCAAAATAGAAGGTGCCACAAAGCAGTTCAGACAGATGTTTAAGTGGGAGAAGAGAGCCCTATGGCAACATCTGATATGAAGTTTATCAGATTGCAGCAAATGCTCAGTTCCATCCCTCATAGAGGTGGGTTAATATGGAGGAAGAAGAATAGGAAGGAACCAACGTAATCCATAAAATAGCTGAAATTCCTGATATACGCCCGTGGGAAGAGGGAGGGTGGAATACGAGATGAGAAAGCGGAATGTAAAGAGCTATTCGAAGAAGGGGGAAAAGAGCAGGATGGAGAGTGAAGTGAAGAATGAGGAGACACGTGTACTGAATGATGATAAGCTTGATGAGAAAGCAAAGCAAATAGGAGGGGCGTTTTGCTGGAGTCGAGACGTCCACACTACCTCTCGTCATATTGCATGCCGGTAGTGACAATTCCTTCTCTCATCGTGCATTGGCTGCATTCTGCGCCGACGCCTATCGTACCTTCATCCTGGTTCAGAAGATTGGGCAACAGGGATCGCCTGCTCTGCAGTGTTCTGCAAAGCAGGTGGAGTTTAACAGGCAGAAGTGGTGTCTAGAAGGTGTAAGGTAGTATGCTTTTTGGTTAAGCACTTGGTTAGGCCCCAATGTCCTCCATGCTTCGCTTCGTACACGCTGTTGATTGCGATGTCTCATCCAGATGGCACTGCCCATCTTTACGGCCAGCATGACTATACAACCTTTGCGTGCATTCATCCTCACAAACCATCAACTGTGTCATAACCGATTATCACGGACGTAGACTCCAACCTAACGACTGTGAGTCAGTCAGTCATGTCTCGACTCGTCTCATTTCCTCTCCTCTAGTCCAGTCTCACAAGGATGTTGGGCACATGTGCTTTGGAGCAG
>NW_020170512.1:13413-14561 GCF_000524195.1 Echinococcus granulosus | reverse complement strand
CCATCAACAATAGTCATGCTTCTTGAACTTTTTTGAACTTTGTTTTTTATACTATATTGAATTAAAGCAATATGACACTGTGACTCCTCGAATTGTGGGATGGACATCAGTCCATGCTAACAACGTTCCAGAACTTTTGCAAGTTAGTAATGTGTGATATGCCATAGAGCTTCATCTCACCATGTATTCAGAGAGGGCTAAAGAGAGCATTTAGACTGTTCCAGCCAAATTAGGATTAACAGTCGATGTTTTTTAGTAGTTATTTGATGGGGCAGCAAAACTTTGATGAGAAAACTTGAGGCCTAGTCTTCTGTGTTACAAGTATGAGTAAGTATATTGCAAAGCTTAACGGACAATCCAGCAATGTCTTGATGCTATTTTCTGCAACTCGGTTTGGCTTCGTACGCATTGATGAATTTGAAGATCGAATTAGAGGTTAGTGAAGTCGTCAAATGTGAAGGCTTGCTTAGTGAATAGCGCTTCGTAAGACTTCCTTCACTTCGATTGTGTCAACCGGAAGATGTTGCCGGTAATGAAAAAGGAGAATGAACAGTTGCATGCCAATCTCGATGAGTGAATGAAGAGGCCCGAGTCCTGCGAAGAGGAGAACTGCCTTTGGTGCACTTCACTTATCTTTTCAGAGACTGAGGAAAGTAGTATGATTTACTAGCACAGGAGTTTCAGGAATGACAAATAATTAGGCGAAGAGCTGATAGTAGGTGCAAAAAAATAGTGAATGTGTTTTCCAGTGTCCTAAGCTCCAACAAGTGTGGGTTCGTACTTTGTCTCAATTATGTGACCTCAATCATCTTTTTATGTAGAAATTTGTGTTCTCTCTAGGGCAATATCATCTCTAGCCGTAGCTGGTGAATAGTGAAACAAAAGTCTGGCCTTGATTGGTGTGTTATGACTGACTAACTTGAAGTGCCTGAAACATAGCAGTTGAGGCAAAAGCAACAAAATAGACGCAGGAGGCTCTCTTGGTTGGGTAATTGCACCTATTTATAGGAACAAGTTGACTATTTCGTTTGATTGTCAGTGGGTTGATGTGAATGAAACAGTAAAGCCTCCGGGCTGTGGGGAATTTGTTAAGTTTAGGGTGGGTGGGACCATGTTCTGATACTTTCATCTACACTTTGCTGTAAACC
>NW_020170512.1:10708-13313 GCF_000524195.1 Echinococcus granulosus | reverse complement strand
AATCATCTCCATCTCCCACGACTCCTTCCATGTGATTTCGTCGCATTCTTATCTTCGCAATTCTCCTCGGACACCTCCTCCTCCTCCACCTCTTTCTCCATTCTGCCATTCTCCTCCTTCATCAAACAGCACTTTGCCTTACTACCCCTCTTCCCCTTGTCGGCCTCACTCTTCCTTGCCTTAATCACGCCCCTCCTTCCCACTCGCATCCACCAGGAATTTCTTCTATTCCATAGCTTGTGTCAGCGGCTCCTCCCGTTTCTTCCCCTACTAAGGTATGTGACCGCAACGTCCACATTGAACGACTTCTATGTGCGAAGAAATTGAGTATTCGCTGGAATCTGATAAACTTTGCATCAGATGTTTCCGTGGTGTCCTCTTCTTCTTCCACATAATCATCAGTCTGAACTGCCATGTGACAGCTTCCATTTTGGCAATCTACACGTTATTTATGTTAGAAATGCATTCTTCAGCCTGAATAAGAGCACCTACCCTTCATCAAAACAGATGCGATATCTGTCACCGTCTAGATGACACAGCAAACGTGGAGGTCAAATCCACGCAATTGACCAAACAAAATGAGCACTGCGTAAACTAAGGGAAAAATTGCAGGATAGCAGACGACGTCCTTCAGCATTTCAACTGTGAGCGCGAGTTTGTGACCGAATCGCGACTTCGTGTGCATCGTTTGCTTCGCTATTTGTAAATCACCAACCTGTGACTGACAGCTGAGCGCCAAATTGCCAGTGTAATTTATACAAGATATTGCGCGCCTATTATCTTTTACAAATTATGCGACACAGAGCAGACCTCTGATGTATATTTCCTGCTTTTATTCCCCTATATCTCCTTTGCACACTTAAGTGGCATTGAGATTGAATTCTCGAAAATAACTCCGTTGATAGCTCTCAAATTCACACAGTGCATTTCAGCTAATGTTATTTCCTCGTTTAATGTGAACTTATTCGATGTTGTCTAAATTACACGACAGTAACCCCCTTTTACAACACCAGCACCTAGTTCATCCATTCCCTCTCCTCCTCCACCTCCCTTCCCCTCGTGATTTCAGCAGTACCCACTTGGATGTGCAGGTCAACGAACTTCTCTACATCTGCTCCACTGGAAGCCAAATATTGGAACGAATGTGTGCAACAGCATGTCGACAACAAAGGTCACGGAATGCATTTTCTGCCTCGGTGATATTAGTGTCCCATTGTTCGTGAAAACCATATGCAGTGATTAATTTGGGCCCATTTTATGTGTGAATACCTCAGGTATCAAGAAATAACTAGGTCAATGATCAATGTGATACCAAGTAGACTAAATAGGAACTGTTGGATTGATGGTTGAAGCAATAAGTAATGTACAAACAAATAATACGTAGACGAAACAAATACAGGGAGATCACAAATGGAAACACGGTGAGATGGGCACGGAATGGATTATTGCAGGATAGCTGAGTATTCGGTGTGATTAATAGAGAAAGGAGAGCGAAAAAGATTGACAAAACTAGAGAGACAAAAGATGGCACACTGTACGTACAGCAGTCACCTTTGCTTCCCACTCTGCGACGCTGGCCGACACCCAATCAAGATTCTGCCGTGAATATCTCACGTATTGGGAAATAACTGGGATTTAAGACTTCGTCCATTCCAATGTTTAAGATGCTGCGGTTCAGAACGATTTCTAACCGATATTTTCTTATCAAACACAGAAGTAGCATTCCACAATAACTCAAAGTATGCACTTCGACTAAAGGAAGGATTAGGCAAACTTTCAACATCTCATGGAAACACATACGACCCTCATATACTAGACAGAAGGGATGATGTGACAAACACAGTGAGACTAACATCTATCAGGAAGGGGATGTAGTACTGCTATATAGGCCAATGCTGCTGCCTGGAGTACACCGCAACTTCCATCATCCATAGGGCAAATACACACTCCAAGTGATGAAAGCTATCACACCAGCTAAATACTTCGGCTACAATGCACAATTCCATCCTCAGCCAACCACCGTGCATCACACTAAAATGTGGCCTCGCAAAGGTATACCACCTGTCGGATACGAAGGTGTGGTATGTGCACTAACTAAAATAACATCTGCAGACTGCCCATGAGAGTAGCATTGGGGGCCAGAGTTCAAAAAGAAGACGGGACTTTGCAATACGTGTTTGCTCATACGAATACTTTAGGCGAGAATCGACCGGTATACTCGCATTCCGCTACGCATTGGATGTTATCTGTCCTCGAGGAGAGTGTGTACTCTGAACAGACATAATCTTATTCACTGTGCCCATTTATAATCCCATTATTCATAGACGCCCTGTCTAATTATTCTACGCGTTCGAAGGATTAAGGGACGAGAAAGACGCCGAATCGACTGCAACATCATCGTGCAAGGGCCGTAACATTGGCGTGAAGGAAGGTTAGAAGTGAATGGACGGAACAGAATAGATGTGCAGAGGAAAAGCAGAAGCTGTGGATTCTGGTGAGCCATGGTAACAAAGTAAAACGACAAACACATCCCAACAATTTCTGCATGAACCTTACGGCAGAGTTGATGCTTGGGAAATAAGCGCAAATGCGGAATGCATGAATG
>NW_020170512.1:6295-10608 GCF_000524195.1 Echinococcus granulosus | reverse complement strand
TCGGCTCTCCCGTCTCCAGCATTTGGACTCCTCATACCACACCGACGAACTACGTCACCACGTCACTGAAGGAACAGCCGTGGTAGCAAAACCACCAACAACAATAACGCATTCATTCTTAGGTGCAGTAAGAGCCACCAGAACTCCGGTAGCAGGCTTAACCGACCACTCATCAACGCCATCTTAAATCCGCGCCAGCTACTGAAAAAATACATATAGGTTGTGAACTAGCGGGTGAAGAAATTGTTGGAGCAAGGAGTTTGGTAGTATAGACGCACAGTGAGAGAAGCAATCAAAGACGCGGCAGTTGTACTCCTCCATACAGGAGACGTCGCCTGCTCCAACGCTGAGTGCAATACTGCGGGAGGAGAAGGAGGCGGTGTCATGGAGATAGTCCGTGATCTCGGGCTGACGGTCGTGGTGACAATACTCCACTAAGAGGCTGAAGGTGGTGGTGTCGTATCGATTCAGCAATGGTACATCAGACATTGCCTTTGCCGCATCACACTCCTTCCCTGTAAGGAAAGTGAGGGTTACAGTGAAGTGGAGATCAAATGTTGGTGGATTGTGCAAAGATTAAATGAAAGAATCAGCTGAGTAGATGCAAATAATTAACAATGAGGTGTCGAAGATTACCGAAAAACCCCAGTCCATGGTATCAACCAATAACCAATTAAAAAATAACATTTGAAAACTAAGCATCATGAAGGTGTCGATATTTGTATGCGAAACACATTATACAGACACTTTGTTGAACTCAAGGCACAGCCTGGCAAAAACATTCGCGCTTAGCTATCTCAGAGTTGGTGGGTCAAAGGCAGGGTTTGCCACTGCAATCCTCGTGGTGAAGGATGCAGCCAAATGCACGTCAAGAGCACTTCAGATCAGACGCACCAGTTTACCCACCACCATAACTTAATTCAGTAAGCTCATGAGGACAAATTTTTATCCCTACCCTGTGTGTCCACGCCAAGGATCCGTACTTCCAGCACACATCAAAGAAGTACTTTCTACTATGTCATTAATAGGCCATGTATCCATTTCCATTCCAGAGAAAGAACTTAGGCTAATCCGCAAGGACAATCAATTTTTAGATCGATGTCCTCAATAGTTGTCCATTCACCTTCACTTCTAACAAAGGGACAGGACTATGAAAAAATAGGAAATACTAGTTGCTAATGACAACTCTGCTAGAATCCAAAAAAGAGAGAGGAAAAGGAAGAAAAATAAATGCACAAAATTTGTAAAAGTCGGAGCATAAGGTATGTGGTGATGGGGGCGAGGGATAAGCACTCACTGTAACTCCTACCAGACGTCAGTCACCAAGACACCAGCTATACCCATGGTGGAGAAAATGGACGATGGAAGCAACTGATTTTTCGGTTCCTGGAGTGCCGCCTAGGACGCAACCTTTTCGGTATTCGCCTCCTCCTACATACCCAGTGCCAGGAGAATGTGGCTCACCATCTCTGAACCTCTCAACGGAGCGCCAAATGAATCGCTTTTTGTTAAATAGGACAAGGAAGTTTGCGATTAAGGTGCAGACAATTTTGACACTCCAACCACCGTACTGTATGAAGATGTTCTCCTTATCCTCTGCAACTGAAAAACAAGGAGATCAGCCCTTTCCTAAAAGCGAACAAAACTGTCTGCACGCGCGAATGCTTTCAACTCCACCGCCACCACAACCATTTTTGTTTCACTATTGACCAGCTGATGTTGAAGATGATATTTCCCTAGAGAGGACACAAATTCTTGCATAAAGACAAAACGAGGTCGCAAAATTGAAATAGAGCATGAACTCACGCTTTTTAGAATTTAGGAGCCTGGAAAACATACCCCCGACTATTTCACAACTACTATCAGCTCCTCGCTCAATTAATTGGCGTCTTTGGAACCCCTGGGTTAAAAAAAAACCACTTTGATTTCTCCAATCTCTGGAAAGATAAGTGAATTGCACTAAAGCCATTTTTCCCAATCGCAGCACTCGGAACCCTTCATTCAGTCATCGAGATTGCCATGTAACTCTTCATTCCCCTTTCATTAACGACAGCATCTTCCAGCTGACTGAACCAAATTAAAGGAAGTCTTACGAAGCGCTATCTACTAAGCAAGTCCTCACATTTAACGACGCCACTAACTGACGACTCGCATTTTCGAGTTCATTAATGCATATGAGGCCGAAACGAGACTCAGGAAATCGCATTACGGCATTGCTGGATTGTCCGTTAGGTTTCTCCATATATATGTGCATACTTGTAACATAAAAGATTAGGCTTCAAGTTTTCTCCTTCCAGTTTTGTGGCTTCAGGAATGTTAAAGAACCCCAACCGTTACCTCCAATTCAACTGGAACAGTTTAAATACCCTGAAGTGGTGAATCTATCGTTTCAACAGGCGTATTCCTGTGGAAAGAAAACAACATAATGGCTAAGCAAATGCACTCTTCATTAGCAATTATTTAAACCTGTGCATTACAGAACCTACTAGCCGAGCAAACCACAACAATCGCTACGGAAGCTTACGTGCCAGTGCATACACCCGAATAAAAAAAATAGACATTTTGAAACCCTTAAATACTACTCGAATCATTAAGGACATCAAAACAAACTGCAAGCAAAACCCGCTAACCATGGAAGCATTACGGCCCAAATCTTCACATGAGCCGCCAAAAAGCGTCCGCGGGCTATTTAATGTGCAGCAATTAAATAATATAACTTTTTGCGAGATGTTTTCATTGTCAGTGTTTTAACTTTAGAGCAATTTATAATCTATTGGCCTGATGGTGACCGAAGAAAAACCTAAAATTGTTAAATTGCTCAAAGAAAACTTTTTATTTTTATTTTTTATTAGAGCCTATTAAACTTAGTCCAAATACTGTACTCATTTTGGCCGCATTTTAATGCACACTGCCCTCATCCCAATTTTCGCTAAGTTTGCATTTAAGTACATCTTTCGGATTGATCTCATCATTTGCAAATAACTGTGTTGTGTTTTTGGTCAAGGTAAAAGTGAACGTCCTCCATCTTCATTTAGGTCGAAATAACTCTAAGCAGTATGGCATGTCATGCATCACTAATATGCAAAACTCCTGGAACACGGCTGGCATGGATCAATGTCCATCCTACAATTCAAAAAAGCCAACTATCACACTGCTTTGATTTCATGTGGCAATGCAACCACAGCACATGAAAATTTAATCAGCATGACCTTTGTTGAATGTCAGGCTGTACTTTATATTGGCGTCGCTAGGTTTATAATTGATCTCGCTAAGCAACTCAGCCAAATCCAAATTGGCCAGTGAGGAGTGTCCTTGCTCTTGTGCCACAGTTCAGGCCCGAGTTTGAGCATTTACATCCTATGCGGTAACGAAACCCACAACACCAAAACATAAATCCTGAGTTTAAAACGACTGGTCAAGAAGTAGGTGTCCCGTTCTTGCAAGCATCCAAGTGGCCGAAAACGACAATCGAAGCGGCCATTCGATGAGAGTTGGTCGCTCAGTCGGTCGCTCGATGCATGAACGCAGATCTGATGGCCGTCCTTCATTAACTAGTGACCATATTTGGCAGTCCTCATCTATATTAGTTAAGCCTTATGTGTGCAACTTAGGCCCTGTGGCAAATTGCGGTTATGGCAGTCAAGCGTGGATTGTGTAACCATCTCGGTGACAAAATAAGAACAACTTGGCTTTAGTGTCGCATTCATTCCCTTAGCTGAAAAGAAAGCATTGTCCAATGTTTCGATGACTCAAGCCCTACGTCATTATCTGCATGGTAATTGCTTTCACAATGTTCACGAGTTTTGTCGCTGTAGTCTCCAACTGCGACCTAGCACACTACCAGATTTGGGTTTGTTGGCCGGTAAAGGTAACTGGAAATGTAACTTATTTGCATAATGCGCATCAATTCGCCCCTTCTAACCACTCACTTCTAACAAGAATACGATATAGCATCTGGGTCAACACTAAAGACTTTCCAATTCATGCCAGAGCTGATTAGGATTTAACTGTGAGTGGTTGCAAACATTGGCCTGGAGAGGACCTCATTATCAAATCGGCAGTTAGTCGGTGGTTGTCCAGAATTCCCATCACGTGTTTGGCTTCACCATTGTCTGAACGATGGATTATTCAATACTTTCCCTGCATCACCCATAACTTCCTGGTCCAATCCAAGATATATGTTTAGTCGAATTCCATTTTGCAGTGGTGGGAAGGCTGCTGCAAATTACTTCAAAGGGATCGCTCACGGCTCACTAAGACTCGTGTATTCGCCAAGTTCTTAGTATAAGGCAACACCACCATTTTCCCATCAA
>NW_020170512.1:3941-6195 GCF_000524195.1 Echinococcus granulosus | reverse complement strand
TTACTTCTATCAAGAATGCAACGTAGCATCTGGGTCAGCACTAAAGACTTTCTAATTCATGCCAGAGCTGATTTGGAATTGACTGTGAGCGGTTGCAGACATTGGCCTGGATAGGACCCCATTATCAAATCGGCATTTAGTCGGTGGTTGTTCAGAATTCCCATCACATGTTTGGCTTTATCATTCAACACTTTTCCTGCATCTTCTATAACTTCCTGGTCCAATCCAAGCTAGATGATTAATCGAATTTCGTTTGGTAGCGGTGGGGAGGCTGCTGTAAATTACTTCAAAGGGCTCGCTCACGGCTCATTAAGACTAGTGTATTCGCCAAGTTCTTATTATAAGGCAACACCACTATTTTGTCGATCATGTGACAAGGTGCTCTAATTTACTCAAGGTGTGTATTTCTAACATCAAAAACATGTAGGTCGCCAAAATAGAAGGTGCCACAAAGCAGTTCAGACAGATGTTTACGTGGGAGAAGAGAGCTCTATGAAAACATCTGATATGAAGTTTATCAGACTGCAGCAAATACTCAATTTCATCCCTCATAGAGGTGGGTTAGTTTTGAGGAAGAAGAATAGGAAGGAACCAAGGCAATCCATGAAATGGCTGAAATTGCTAATGAACGCCCGTGGGAAGAGGGAGGTGGGAATAGAACACGAGGGAGCGGAATGTAAGGAGCTATTGAAAGAAGGGGGCAAAGGCAGGCTGGAGAAAGAAGTGAAGAATGAGGAGACACGTGCACTGAATGATGATAAGCTTGATGAGAAAGCAAAATAGGAGGGGCGATTTGCTGGAGTGGAGATATCCACACTACCTCTCATCATATTCAAGGCCGGTAGTGACAATTTCTGTCGTTGTGCATTGGCTGCATTCTGCACCGATGCCTATCGTACCTTCGTCCTGGTTCAGAAGAGGGGCCAACTAGGATCGTTTGCTCTGCAGTGTTCTGCAAAGCAGGTGGAGTTTAACACGTAGGGGTGGTGTCTAGAAGGTATCAGGTACAATGTCTTTTAGTTGAGTACTTCGTTAGGCTCCGGGTTCTTCCGTGCTACGCAATCCGCACAAGTGTGTCAAGTGTTCTGCCACCCATCACCTAGATGCATGGAAATCTACTCATCTGTTCATTCCATGACAATTCTTTGCCATGCAATGGACTCAATCCTGCAATACTTGCATGCCGAGTGGTGCGTTGCAATCAGTCAAGGCAATTCGAGCTTCGCACTCAACCGAATGACCTGCGAATCTTTCGTCGTGAATAAATGCAGCAAAAGTAGTCGTATTCCCCAGACCGTGCGTATCCTGCCCACCCCTCACTGACCTCCTCAATTCCATCTTTTTCACATAGCGCTGCATGTGTGAGCAGGTACCACAAAGTGACGCCGATTACATGTCACTCAACTGACATGTCACTAATCATTCAATTATCAAGGCGTTACATTAACCAGAAAGACAGCCTTACTAACCTTGCATGTTGTGGCATTAGAGACCAGCATTCCCTCCATTCGGCGTCTGGTAAGCCATTCATTCAATGTCCATGTTGGTGTCGGTGTCTACGTAGATTTGCTCCGAATGCAGCTACTCGGGCCATCAATCGTCTCCATCTCCCACGACTCCTTCCATGTGATTTCGTCACATTCCCATCCTCGCAATTCGCCTCGTGTACCTCTTCCTCCTTCACCTCTTTCTCCATTCTGCCATTCTCCTCCTTCATCAAATTCCTCTTTGCCTTACTACCCCTCTTCCTCTTGTCGGCCTCACTCTCTCTTGCCTTGTTCACGCCCCCTCCTTCCCACTTGCATCCATCAGGAATCGCTTCTATTCCATAGCTCGTGTCAGCGACTCCTCTCGTTTCTTCCTCTTCCAAGGTTTGCGACCGTAACGTCCACATTGAACGACTTCTATGCGCGAAGAAATTGAGTATTCGCTGCAATCTGATAAACTTTGCATCAGATGTTTCCGCAGAGTCCTCCTCTTCTTCTTCTTCCACATAATCATCGATCTGAACTGCCTTCTGACAGCTTCTACTTTGGCAACCTACACGTTATCGATGTTAGAAATGCATTCCTTCAGCCTGAATAAGAGCACCTACCCTTCATCAAAGCAGATGCAATATCTATCACCGTCCAGATGACACAACACACGCGGAGGTCAAATCCACGAAATTGACCAAACAAAATGAGTACTGCGTAAAATAAGAGAAAAAGTGCAGGATAGCAGACGACGTCCTTCAGCATTTCAAGTGCGAGCG
>NW_020170512.1:1867-3841 GCF_000524195.1 Echinococcus granulosus | reverse complement strand
GGATAAGTCACTCTTCTGCATTGGTGATTCTTATTTACTAAGACTTTACAATATTGGGACTGCTGCCTCAACGTCGAATGTGTGGTATTTATAGTCTACGTCGAGTGTGTGTTTGGACACCCCAATGGCGTGATTCAGGGAACTTTTAATCCTCGGATTAATTGTCTGAACCTCACAGATTTTTGACTGAATATTTTTTGAAAGACAGTTGTTTTGGCCCTCGGTCGTGGTGGTAATAGTGTCTTTCTAAAATCACCGAATGCAGTTTGTCCACGACCTGCAGACCATCCCTCTTCATTTGGACCATCGTTGCCCGGAAATGTCTCCTCGCTTGTTATTTCTACATTTGATGTTGCTGAATCGCAAGTGGACCTAGAATCGTTTAAATGATTGAAGGAGTTCGTGCAGTTTTGGTGAAACTCGTTGCAGTCACGTGTTGAGGCTTGTAAAAAGCATGTGTCAGTATCAATAATGATATTCTTCAATGTTCTTGGATTGAATCTTCATTATTACTAGTTGAAATCGGTGTGGTTCAAGCTCGTCTACTTTAGGAATGAGGTTTACCTCTGTTCTAAGGCTGAGGTAGAATGTAGTCTTTTGTCAGACTCTTTTCTAGCATTTGTAAAGGGTGCAGCAGGTAATAGTAAAACGTATTGCTTGTTAACGACTGGTTCAAACAGTTTGCAGTGATGTTGAGTCACTTGAAGGACATCACATTAACAAAGCCCCTCTGTTTTGACTAACAAATAATTACGTGTCTTTGGGTTAAGGCCACTGAGGATCAATGTGTCACGAGTAACCAACAGCGGTGTCTAATATGAGTGGTGATGCAGCAGTTGGTTCACTCCTACATTACTTTTGAAGGAGCTGTGGTGGCGAAGGGTGAGCACATGATTGCCTTCCAGATGCCACGGGTTAACAGGTGTCAGAGAGTCGGATTGGCAGACCCTGAATTTATTTTTCTTTTCACCTACTCCATGTGCGCTATGAGCTGTTGTGCGTGTAGTGGTTTGCTGACCGATTGACTGACTGGAAGAATGACCTGTGAATAGTTTGATGAGAAGTGATTTGTGTTGCCACGTATGCTAGGTGAATGAACACTTTATCGTCGGTCATCCTGGAGGTGCTCTATAACGGGTCGCTTCACGTTTTTTAAGCTTGTACCATTTTATGTCCAGAAGACTGCTTTCTGTGTGTGTGTTTAATGAATTGTAAACTCAATTGGTCATGGTGAATGAGAGTGGCGTAAATGATGGTATCTAATTAACCTATCCGGTTGATTTAATGAGGTAACGCTTTAACTGTGATACGGAAAACGTCATTAAACGACTACTTTTTTTCTAGCCGATAGACGATTGGTAATCGACTTCAGAATAATAAGTGTCTCCAATTTCTGGCCCCACTTTTGTGATGCTCATCTGAGGGTGCTCAAGCACCAAGTCAATGAAGACATTGCATATATGGGAACTGCCCATGGGGTAATTTTGCCTACAACTGTCAGGTATCACCACTCCATTGCGCGTCAAACAACTTTGTTAAGTTTTTGTGGTTGAGACCAATTCAGTTAAGCCATTTGAACATGAGGTAGTGAAAATGCGTTGTCATCAAGTTTCAACCAAGAAAATACCCCATCCCCCCAACAGTGAGTAAGTTATTATGACCAATAACGGATGATGTTCTTCACGGTACGCATTAGTAATCAAAATAATAGGAAGACGAATTCTCTAAAATTCAGTGATGGTTGTAGGGATGAAGTGTAATCAGTTGAAGACCATCTTGCTTTGTGGAAGTGCTCATTGAGCGCATCTTTGTTAATAAATCTTTATGGTCGCTTACATGCACACTCCTTCTTCACTTCGTCAAGGTAGTAGCCGAGGTGGGTGTTCTTTAAGACTAAATGAATCGTTTCAGTGTATGGGGGATAAAGCACGCAAGCAATTAATTTATGCGGCATAATCTGACCTCTCCAGTTCC
>NW_020170512.1:0-1767 GCF_000524195.1 Echinococcus granulosus | reverse complement strand
CAACGTTTTAGCTCTTAAACAGCAGTAAAATTGACTGACTGAGCAACGCCAATGTTGGTGCCATTGGTCGAAAACTGAAACACATTGTCTATGATGGATTTACTTTTAGGCTCTTCTCTTCTTCCGCACTAGCTGAAAATCGGTGTCAGCAACTTCCGGCCCATCAAGGGGAGTTGGTGGTGGAGGTAGAGGCCGAGGATGTCCATGTAGTCATCCCCGAGGTCGACACTGAGTTGGCTTGTATGACCGCTGAGGAGTCGTAGATGATACTGGTACTCTTAGGTGTCGAGTCGTGCATGACGAGAGGCTCACAACTGAATCTACCACCAACATCACCGTGACCGACGACGGGATCGGTAGGATAGACGAGACCATGCCAGAGAAGGCTCGCAAGTACCCTGAGCTTAAATCCATCGCCTTTGGTCTAAGGACGAGGTTTGCGAAGAGGGCAGAACTGCAGGCATCCTCAATGAAGGAAGCGAGGGGGTTAAAGAGTATTGTGATGAAGAATGAGAGGCATGTGAAAAGGTTCGCGGAGGAGTTGGAACGGATATGACAAGGGAATATGAGATGGAATGTAATGAGGAAGAAGCTGGAGTCGTTTGCTTTTTCCTGTCATGTAAATGTTGCTTCTGCTGCTGGTGGAGATGCAGGACCGCCGCAAGGGTCCCTAGCTGTCTAGTTGGGATTGCGTCTGTATGCCTTTTCGTCTGAACATCCCTGATCTATCCACCTATGCGCCCATTTATTCAGTTTCATTACTCATCTTCCCTGAGCCTATATGTTTTTATTCATCCTTCAATACCTAGACTACGCATTCTCACCTATTCCTCTATTCATCTCCAGTGCCTTCATTCATGCGGGTTGCAAAATAAGGAGAACATCTGACATCCCCTTATCATGCACTAACCCACTGATTCCCATTTTAGAAGTGTATACCACGACTGGAAGGAAATATGAGACAAATTGTCAAACTTACACGTGAACACCTAGGCCTATCGTATCCAAACGAGTGGGTATGTTATGACAAGCAGATCCCATCCAGAGGTTTCGAAGAATAGAATCTAATGCAACTCTTCAGACCCACTCCAACTTCCAAGCAAACATACATATCGCATAATGCTGTCTCATAGATTACCTTAACAAAGACAATAAATGTCGAGAGCAAATTCTTGTTAAAGAGAAAGATAAAAGGACATTTTTCTCTGATATATATATATATATATAGTATGTATTCATTTCACTACTGTGTCTAATCAGTAAGGGCTATAATATGCAGTAAGTGCCTGATGCTGATGGCTGCAAACGTCTTTTATGGCAGAATTCGGCGACAGTAGGTGCTGCCTTGAACCACTTTTGACGAATTGATTTCAAGTATGGTCCCATTGTTCAAGAGGCAATAACTTGGGAAGTGAGCTTTCCAGTCGAGCATGAATCGGCAGACAAGAGCTGCCACGACCGTTGATACACAGAATAAAATAAAGGCCGCTCGTGTACACACCGTGGCTGGTGTGCATGCTTCCAAATTGGCATCGCTTTCGTGAAGACTTCTCTCTTCTTCTAAAGTCAGACGCAGCTATGTCATACAACATCCTTATCAATTAACGCCAAAACGGTGCACATTGTTTATTTTTGTATTGAATTCTAGCTGTCCGTTTTTCAATATTATTTCTAGAAAAAGTGTTACCTTAATGGAAACTAGTGGTTTGACGTGTGCCATACAACGTTCAACCACTTCATTAGCGAATGTGAATTATTACCCAATAC
>NW_020170513.1:199934-215370 GCF_000524195.1 Echinococcus granulosus | reverse complement strand
GTAGAGGAGGTAGCCAGTTGGGAGGTATGCCAAGAGGCACTTCTCGTCAGGGCACTTGTTACCAGAGCAGCCTCATTTAATTGCAGGTAAATGACTCAAAAATTCGGCAGTTTGCCTTTTATTTTCTTCATCTAAATTAAAACACTTGCATCCTTATCGCATTATGTGGTGCCCAGAATAGGTGATGAGCTGTGGCAGTCACAAATTTGCCTCAGCTTTTGTGTCAGTGGAAGGGCTGTAGAGGGGCCCCCAATGTGGAAATAGATAGAGTGGATGTGAATGCAAGATCATATTGTTTCCTAAAAAGAAAAATGAAGGAGATGCCTCTCAGCTTGGGTTGGACGAACTTCTGTCACAGACGCACTTTTGGCGCCAAAACAAAAGGCGGTGTGGCACGTGGGACCGTTGGCATCATTAACTAAGGAAGCAGAAATGCGAGTATATGGAAAAGAGTGCTCTAAAATAGCCTTCACAGTTGCAATTGTTGTGTATTTTTCCCCTCTGTTGGGAACTTGACGCGCCACCACCCTGGGAGGTAAGGGCTCATCTACGCTGTTCTACGATGGGTGTGCTTCGTGGGTGGAGGGCAACGAAACAAGACACCTCTTGCGATATTTAAAAAATGCCAAATTTTTTTCCTTGCATTTCTACAATGATGTTCTCGTGTCCTTCCATCCTTACCGCCGCCACAGTTAAAATTCGAATTCAGCTTTCAGCTACGGTTTCTCCCACCGGGTCCACAACAGCTTCCTTCGCACTTTGATTGCGCCTATGAAATTTATAATCTTTTCAAAATAGTAATTACATTACATAGTCAATAAAAACTGTTTTTTTTGTTGGGCAGAACAGTTGTGTCTCATTTTTGACTTAATGTAGTGCAATTTTGGCAGCAGTTAGAGAATCCATGGAGAGGGTTAAATGAACAAGGAAATGAGAGGGGATAAATTGAGCAGTATATTTGAAATACTTTGTAAATCTGATATTATTACAGTTTGCTCATGATACTTTGCAGGCACTACAAGACGGGATTGACGCACCTGAGGCCTGTCAAGTGATAGCCATTTAGCCGCACGGCAGACAAAATCTACTCTTTCAGTTCACCATTTACGTTATTTAAATGGCAGACAGCCTATTTTTAAGGAGTTAAAAAGGGAAGGGGAAGGAGGAAGGAAGCGAGACATAATCTGACTTGTGAATGAGGAGAAACAAAATGAAGACAAGGGTGGCAAGTGCCACAAGTTGTATTGAAGGGAGCCTGCACACCCTACTTATTATTGAGGGCAGTAGTATATCCATGTGCCTAACCATGTCACTTGGCCACTTCGCCGTTGTTGGTCGCTTGCATCTCTCTCGTGCGACTTCATCTAGGTTTAAGTCAAATAGGGATTTTGTGATTTAAAAGCTACAAAATTATGGTGAGAAGTAAAAAGAGCATTTGACTTTCCCCACAGTCTCCAGCTACTGCATTTGACACCGCAAGGCTTGCCATTACAGTTAAATTATCCTAGAATACTTGAATTCACTTTCTCCCAGGTGCTGATCTGCCAACCTAGACAAGCTTCCACTGCTTTGCCGTCTCCTTTTTACTCAGGAAATAAGCGCTACACGAAGGGTACTCACATCTGCGAAACGTGAAAGTCTCCCGTGGCAGTGTGCTAAGACACTTCAAAACTGCGAATGCTCACTAAGGATTGGATCCATCACTCCATGGAAAAATAGGTCTCCTTAGTCTCTTGCTCACTGCTAATGTTTTGGTATGCCAGTGTTAGGCATTCCACGTGCTTGCTGATCGCAGGGATGACTGTTGGAGATGTGAAGTCAAAATGCCAAAATGTCGTCAGTAATCCCATAACCAAAGTGTACCGCACTCGAGCTGTCCCGATGATGATATCCACAAGTTCAAGTTCTATGCATTCGTTCAAAGGAGCCTTCATTAAGCCTTATATGCTGCTGAATCAGAGTACGCGTAGTTCTGCTAGGCCTTTCAGCTGAAGGCGTCAGGACTCGAGTCGCATCCATTATCCACGCAGCAAAGTTGCCGTAGCATCTCTTTTACTAGCAGCTAACAGGATACGAAAAGTCGCGGTTTAACCGGAACGCCCCTGAAAGGGACAAAGTTCCTTGTTTCAAATCAAAACAATTAACATATTCATCTTCACTGAAAATGTTGAAACTCTTGAAAGGGTAATCAATTTTGATCGGTTCCATTGTTCTGGAGAGTCCTGTGTTTTGCTGACCAACTCTTCTTCCAACTTGTGCCAGTGGAATGAGTCTCGCTACTGTTGACAGAAAAAGGAACTGCTCTACTAAATTACCTACCACTCACCTCCTTATTGTTTTTTCAATCGCATTTTTGATGCCTTCAAAGATGTCACTTCCTCATCAAGCAAGTTGCATAAAATGTTGCACTACTCTAATGGCGTTAGTCGTCCACCCTATAATTACTTCAAGGAGTGACTGGCAGCCTTGAGGCATTTACTAAATCAACAATCCTGTTTCTTCTCTTAGACATTTAGGCAGGACTGCGAATTCATACCTCACACCAAGCGCTGGAGGGCGTTGTTTTAATTAACAACTGGCAGTCTCAACGACGAACAAATCCTTGCCACTACTAGTCATGAATACACTTGGTGGAGAACTGTGAAGGAAAATAGAGGAAGGAAATTTGAGTTTACAGGGTGGATGCAGACAATGTTTTGATAAAAAAAGCTGATAAGAAGTAGGCTAACGAGGAGCATGTCTGCGACCATTGGGGTATTTTGGTCATAAAAAGGTTGTCTTCACAAACGTGTTACCTTTGAGTGGCGGATTAGAGGCTAAATGTGTTCTGCCATCCCACAATCTGGTGAAAAGAAATGCATTTTTCCACTGGTGTGGAGGAATCGCCTCTACAATAGCAAAGAAGTGGAACAAGGCAATACCGGTCGCCGTGATTTTAAGTGATGTAACAAACTTGGAGGACCATTTGAAGTTCTTCCAGGAGGAAGCGTTAATTAATACCGTTGGTGAAGGCCTTTTGTACTGTTGGGGTCCATAGGAGAGAAAAAAGGCGGAAGTTTTAAATTACCTTAGCTGAAGAAGCAGAAGTCCGTTGTTTCACATGTCCACTTACCAAATCAAAGAGAGTGCCACCTACCGTCGTCATGGGTCCAAATGCATTCAGATTGAAGGGTGGATGTGCGTCAACCGATCGGTGCAGTAGCTCTCAGTGTGCTTTCCTCCATTTGTCTTTTTCGCCTCTGAATGTGCTCCGACTCCAAATTTGGTGCAGCCACAGAGCCGTCAAAGCCTTCCGTCACAGTCGCTGTTTAGCCTTCACCGACGGTCGGTGAGCAATGTGTGGCGGGTAGCAGATGGGTGCTTCCTCCAGCAAGGAGTTTAACCGATTGAACTCGACTGATAAATCCCCAAATAGCGGATTATTTTGTCAAGCAGGCCGTTTTTTGTCCTTATTATGAAAAAAGGACTGTTTTGTGGTCTTAGATGTAATTGAGGCGTTCTATTCAAAAGTGTCAAGTCGACAAAGCGCTGCTTTGACATTAAGAGGGAATGAAGGCTTCGTAAAAGGCTGCCGCGCACACCTTGAAAAAAATGTATCCAAATTGTCTACAACAGCTACCGAATTGTTGGTGTTCTTTGCTACTTCCCTTAGTTACTTTACAATCCCACTAGTTATGGCCAACTGGCTCACTTGCCACCCTTCCCACGCCCTACTCTCACAGGACCGCCTGCTTTGTGTGTGATGGACATCATTCACTAGGGATTGCCTAATTCCTAGGGAACAGATGCTTACTTCTTCGATTTGCCTGCATGAGAAGATGCAACTTGCACAGGTAAAGGGAAAAATACTTTCTCTTAGAAAGAGTCAGAACTAGTGGTTGGTGAACCAGCGGGAAGAAGACGGCAGAACTATGGATCGCACTTCTCATACCGACGCTGCTCTCAACCGCAAGAGAATTATATTTTTCGTCTTTTTTTGTCTTTTATGTTTTCAGCATAATTATGAATGCAACCATTTCTTTGACCATGACATTGCCAATTGATAGTCATCTGCGTGAAACAGAAAAGCCGGTGAGGTGAGACAAGTGAGATCGAAAGCAGGTTTGCCTCTCTCTTTGGGTGAAAGAAGTGTTGAAGGTAGATAATCTGCTTTATGAATGGCTACTCCTATCACTGAGGGATATATGATGTGGTAACTACTTAATAGAGCTATCACATCAAAAGAAATCATATTCAATTTTAATGAGTTTTTCTAAAGGATAAAAATTAAGATTAACAAAAAATAAGAAAATTTATTGGTTTGTTTAGCTGTGTAGCAGAGTACTAAGGGTATGTCTGTCTCCGAGATTTACACTACCACTCTGTGGTGTAGTCCTTCGACCATCCTGACCTACTAAGTAGTAAATAGTGAGTAGTATGCTTCCCACTTCAACCCCAGTTTATTACTATATAGAAGAAGACTTAGAAAGTGACACTGGCACTGCTATCTTTACATTTGTGAGATTTTTTCATCACTAGGAGCAAACAACCTGGCTTCAGTTGCCTTCGTTCCCACCTTTTCCCAATTTCACCCTTGCCTCCTCCAACTCGCATGAGTTCACCTGCCTGGCTAATGCAGATGCCAGGAAGGTGTAACGGAGGAGGTGAAATTTGCCTTTACGTCAGAGACGTCAAATTAGAGTGTCAACGAGAGTGGAGCACCTCGGCGTCGTACATTCGACAGCCACTACTTCCTCAAGCACCTCGTAGGTTTGAAGTAAAGGAACCTTTTAGGCTTTTGTAATTACTTATTTTGAGTTGTTTCCAAACACACTCACTCCTTATTAATTAAAATCAAGTGTAGAAGTGGGATTATGTGTTCCGCTTGACACAAAGATGATCCTGCGAGAAGTTCTCTCTGATGGCACTGCAGGTACCAGGATGGAACATTTCCCAGCGTCTTCGTAATTACCTATCCTTCGTCTGCAATACGATGGGGCTACTGATGGAGGAAGTCGCATTGGTTAGGTGGAAAAGTGGACAATACTCCAGTGGGACAAATAAAATTTCACGGAGAGTTATTTGTGACCTTCACTTTACTGCATCACCCTTCTGCAGACATACCGTACGCCAACTCATAAACAATGATTGAAAGGAAATATAATTAATGCCTGTCCATCAAAGTGGTGATAAGTAAACGAAAAAAAAAAAAACAGAAAGGCACGAAATAACAGACGGCGATAAGGGTATCTTTAAACTGTAGGGCATAATGAACAAAGGGATGGGTTGATACCTCCTTTCCACAAATAGCTGTTAAGAGGTCACAAAAGTAACAATAAAAGCCAACCATTTGATATGAAATGAGAAGTAAGGGACAGGATATCCTTACTTCTCTTTGAAATGGGTGCAGCAATGCCAGTCAACATGGCCTGGGGTGGGACATTGGCACACCTGGCACCTGGAAGTGCGGTGATTGGTCAATTCGCCTGTCCGGTAGACAGGAGCAATTGGCTGTCAAGGCGAACAATCCGAGTTTTGACAATCGCTATTGCTTTAGGCAGAGGAGACAATGAATCCAAACTGACCAATTAGTAACAGAATGGCAGAACTTCTTGTCTTTGGAGGTCAATTTTGCCATTTAGATGGGAACACTGAGTTGAAAAGTAGTAGAAATGAAATCTTTTTGGCAATGAGTCAAAAAAAATTTAAGAGGCTTGCAAAAGGATCATTTTCCCTTTTTCTTTACTCCAGTGGGTTCTCCTTGGAGTGGCAAAAAGACAGAGCAAATTGGAAGGGGAATGGTTTGTTTTTGAAAAGGGTGAGGATGAAAAAGATGCAACCACAGACTTTCCGCCATGCCGCAAGGTGACGCAACAAAAGAAGTAATCTGAAGAGCCTGCATAATTTGATGTATAGAAAAGCAAATGTTAAGTCATTGCATACCTCTCTGTTTCCTTTTTTGCTCCTTTTTGTAAGTAGTCTCCCAACTTTGTCTGGTGGCCACAAAAGGGACTACTCAGCACTGCAATATAACAAAAACTTTTCATCTTTTGCGATCTGCTGCTTAAAATGAATGCTTGAATGTTGTATACTTTGTTAAAATGTGTGCTCAATTACCCGGTCAAATCAGTCTCTGCCAGTTAAGCTTCCGCCTTGAGGCATGGGTTAGGCTCATAGCCTCCCAGCTCTTCCCTTTACGTCAGGGGGATAGGTTTACGTCTCCCACCCTGGAACGGCACGACTTTGGTCAAGGCTCAAAGGGTTGGGAGTGTCACGTTCTTTCTTGCATTTGACCGTGGGATTTATCTTTTTCAATGTTTCCTTAAAAATACTTTAACGGCCAATTTTATTCATGTCTTTTGAATTTTGTTACCATCTTTGTTGCCAAGGGATAAACGGCAAACATCAAGTCCTATTGCACAATCACCACCTTGGCTGCCTTGTGAAGCTGCAAATTCTTGAATACCTTGAATAATCACCGACTTTTCATAGCATTGATAAAGGCATCAAACGCTTGCCTAGTAAAGCAGGCTTTCTCTGGGTCCCTTTACTTCCCCAAATGCGTTAAAACGACTTCCAGTGGGCAATTACTGCTTCTTAACTCCCACTTGTTGAGTGAGTCCAATGCATTATTAAGATTGGGAACGAAGTCTTCCATTAGGCGATGCTGCACTATCTTGATATAACATACACCTTAACCGAGGAATACAAGCCGTTATCGAGGCACTCAGTTGCGAAGCGGTTTGCCTAACGGGAGGTGGTATCCAAATCCTCACCCTCTGCTAGAGCGTTTCATCGATGAAACTGCAAACCTAGTTTTGAAGATCCCCACTTTCTGAGTGGTTAAAATATCCTGTTAGGATTGAGCAGGAAGCCTGCAATTTGACGATGCTTCACCTCTGGAGGTTTGATGACATGCGTCTTAACCAAGACATGCAAGCAGGAGGCGAGTCAAGTGGTTACCCTTCTGCGTGTGTCTACTGCTTGGTAGTATCCAGATCCCTACCCTCCCTCATAGAGCGTCTCGTCGATCTAAATCAAACTTTGTGTTAAGGATTAGCATTGTGGTGAGCAATCATAGGAAAATATGTCTATTAGACTTATTTTTGACGGAACAAACATCTGCTTTTTATACAATGATAAGGTTAATAACTACGGAACCATCCCGAGAATGTCTGCTTGCGTGGCAAAGTAGTGCAGTCGACTTTGCGTCAGACGAAAAAAGTGCTTGTAGGTCAAACTGACCAAGGATTCATCCAAATTGGTCAATAAAATCGCCAAAATGTTTACCCATCTCATTCGAATTAGCATTGCAGATTTCATTGCTTTGGTGGGTGAATTTGGTGAACTGAAAAGGAAATATTGTCATTTGTGAAAATGTTTTGTTCTTTTTATAGCAATGGCAAATCCACCATTAAATTATTTTACGGGAACATTTCTTGGTTGAAGGACTGACGCTTGCGCCACAGAACTGATCAAATAAGTCACCACCACCATCCATCCATTCAATGACCACAAATGCAGTGATTGTCTTCACAACCAGAAGCATTGGCTGAAAACATAAGGTTTAATGTATTCATTTAGACCCTTAACCGATAGACGAACTCACATGTCACACATGGGTGACGCGTAAAGTTAAGCAAGGATCATGAAATCGGTGTGTCTCATGCACATGTAGAGGAGGTAGCCAGTTGGGAGGTATGCCAAGAGGCACTTCTCGTCAGGGCACTTGTTACCAGAGCAGCCTCATTTAATTGCAGGTAAATGACTCAAAAATTCGGCAGTTTGCCTTTTATTTTCTTCATCTAAATTAAAACACTTGCATCCTTATCGCATTATGTGGTGCCCAGAATAGGTGATGAGCTGTGGCAGTCACAAATTTGCCTCAGCTTTTGTGTCAGTGGAAGGGCTGTAGAGGGGCCCCCAATGTGGAAATAGATAGAGTGGATGTGAATGCAAGATCATATTGTTTCCTAAAAAGAAAAATGAAGGAGATGCCTCTCAGCTTGGGTTGGACGAACTTCTGTCACAGACGCACTTTTGGCGCCAAAACAAAAGGCGGTGTGGCACGTGGGACCGTTGGCATCATTAACTAAGGAAGCAGAAATGCGAGTATATGGAAAAGAGTGCTCTAAAATAGCCTTCACAGTTGCAATTGTTGTGTATTTTTCCCCTCTGTTGGGAACTTGACGCGCCACCACCCTGGGAGGTAAGGGCTCATCTACGCTGTTCTACGATGGGTGTGCTTCGTGGGTGGAGGGCAACGAAACAAGACACCTCTTGCGATATTTAAAAAATGCCAAATTTTTTTCCTTGCATTTCTACAATGATGTTCTCGTGTCCTTCCATCCTTACCGCCGCCACAGTTAAAATTCGAATTCAGCTTTCAGCTACGGTTTCTCCCACCGGGTCCACAACAGCTTCCTTCGCACTTTGATTGCGCCTATGAAATTTATAATCTTTTCAAAATAGTAATTACATTACATAGTCAATAAAAACTGTTTTTTTTGTTGGGCAGAACAGTTGTGTCTCATTTTTGACTTAATGTAGTGCAATTTTGGCAGCAGTTAGAGAATCCATGGAGAGGGTTAAATGAACAAGGAAATGAGAGGGGATAAATTGAGCAGTATATTTGAAATACTTTGTAAATCTGATATTATTACAGTTTGCTCATGATACTTTGCAGGCACTACAAGACGGGATTGACGCACCTGAGGCCTGTCAAGTGATAGCCATTTAGCCGCACGGCAGACAAAATCTACTCTTTCAGTTCACCATTTACGTTATTTAAATGGCAGACAGCCTATTTTTAAGGAGTTAAAAAGGGAAGGGGAAGGAGGAAGGAAGCGAGACATAATCTGACTTGTGAATGAGGAGAAACAAAATGAAGACAAGGGTGGCAAGTGCCACAAGTTGTATTGAAGGGAGCCTGCACACCCTACTTATTATTGAGGGCAGTAGTATATCCATGTGCCTAACCATGTCACTTGGCCACTTCGCCGTTGTTGGTCGCTTGCATCTCTCTCGTGCGACTTCATCTAGGTTTAAGTCAAATAGGGATTTTGTGATTTAAAAGCTACAAAATTATGGTGAGAAGTAAAAAGAGCATTTGACTTTCCCCACAGTCTCCAGCTACTGCATTTGACACCGCAAGGCTTGCCATTACAGTTAAATTATCCTAGAATACTTGAATTCACTTTCTCCCAGGTGCTGATCTGCCAACCTAGACAAGCTTCCACTGCTTTGCCGTCTCCTTTTTACTCAGGAAATAAGCGCTACACGAAGGGTACTCACATCTGCGAAACGTGAAAGTCTCCCGTGGCAGTGTGCTAAGACACTTCAAAACTGCGAATGCTCACTAAGGATTGGATCCATCACTCCATGGAAAAATAGGTCTCCTTAGTCTCTTGCTCACTGCTAATGTTTTGGTATGCCAGTGTTAGGCATTCCACGTGCTTGCTGATCGCAGGGATGACTGTTGGAGATGTGAAGTCAAAATGCCAAAATGTCGTCAGTAATCCCATAACCAAAGTGTACCGCACTCGAGCTGTCCCGATGATGATATCCACAAGTTCAAGTTCTATGCATTCGTTCAAAGGAGCCTTCATTAAGCCTTATATGCTGCTGAATCAGAGTACGCGTAGTTCTGCTAGGCCTTTCAGCTGAAGGCGTCAGGACTCGAGTCGCATCCATTATCCACGCAGCAAAGTTGCCGTAGCATCTCTTTTACTAGCAGCTAACAGGATACGAAAAGTCGCGGTTTAACCGGAACGCCCCTGAAAGGGACAAAGTTCCTTGTTTCAAATCAAAACAATTAACATATTCATCTTCACTGAAAATGTTGAAACTCTTGAAAGGGTAATCAATTTTGATCGGTTCCATTGTTCTGGAGAGTCCTGTGTTTTGCTGACCAACTCTTCTTCCAACTTGTGCCAGTGGAATGAGTCTCGCTACTGTTGACAGAAAAAGGAACTGCTCTACTAAATTACCTACCACTCACCTCCTTATTGTTTTTTCAATCGCATTTTTGATGCCTTCAAAGATGTCACTTCCTCATCAAGCAAGTTGCATAAAATGTTGCACTACTCTAATGGCGTTAGTCGTCCACCCTATAATTACTTCAAGGAGTGACTGGCAGCCTTGAGGCATTTACTAAATCAACAATCCTGTTTCTTCTCTTAGACATTTAGGCAGGACTGCGAATTCATACCTCACACCAAGCGCTGGAGGGCGTTGTTTTAATTAACAACTGGCAGTCTCAACGACGAACAAATCCTTGCCACTACTAGTCATGAATACACTTGGTGGAGAACTGTGAAGGAAAATAGAGGAAGGAAATTTGAGTTTACAGGGTGGATGCAGACAATGTTTTGATAAAAAAAGCTGATAAGAAGTAGGCTAACGAGGAGCATGTCTGCGACCATTGGGGTATTTTGGTCATAAAAAGGTTGTCTTCACAAACGTGTTACCTTTGAGTGGCGGATTAGAGGCTAAATGTGTTCTGCCATCCCACAATCTGGTGAAAAGAAATGCATTTTTCCACTGGTGTGGAGGAATCGCCTCTACAATAGCAAAGAAGTGGAACAAGGCAATACCGGTCGCCGTGATTTTAAGTGATGTAACAAACTTGGAGGACCATTTGAAGTTCTTCCAGGAGGAAGCGTTAATTAATACCGTTGGTGAAGGCCTTTTGTACTGTTGGGGTCCATAGGAGAGAAAAAAGGCGGAAGTTTTAAATTACCTTAGCTGAAGAAGCAGAAGTCCGTTGTTTCACATGTCCACTTACCAAATCAAAGAGAGTGCCACCTACCGTCGTCATGGGTCCAAATGCATTCAGATTGAAGGGTGGATGTGCGTCAACCGATCGGTGCAGTAGCTCTCAGTGTGCTTTCCTCCATTTGTCTTTTTCGCCTCTGAATGTGCTCCGACTCCAAATTTGGTGCAGCCACAGAGCCGTCAAAGCCTTCCGTCACAGTCGCTGTTTAGCCTTCACCGACGGTCGGTGAGCAATGTGTGGCGGGTAGCAGATGGGTGCTTCCTCCAGCAAGGAGTTTAACCGATTGAACTCGACTGATAAATCCCCAAATAGCGGATTATTTTGTCAAGCAGGCCGTTTTTTGTCCTTATTATGAAAAAAGGACTGTTTTGTGGTCTTAGATGTAATTGAGGCGTTCTATTCAAAAGTGTCAAGTCGACAAAGCGCTGCTTTGACATTAAGAGGGAATGAAGGCTTCGTAAAAGGCTGCCGCGCACACCTTGAAAAAAATGTATCCAAATTGTCTACAACAGCTACCGAATTGTTGGTGTTCTTTGCTACTTCCCTTAGTTACTTTACAATCCCACTAGTTATGGCCAACTGGCTCACTTGCCACCCTTCCCACGCCCTACTCTCACAGGACCGCCTGCTTTGTGTGTGATGGACATCATTCACTAGGGATTGCCTAATTCCTAGGGAACAGATGCTTACTTCTTCGATTTGCCTGCATGAGAAGATGCAACTTGCACAGGTAAAGGGAAAAATACTTTCTCTTAGAAAGAGTCAGAACTAGTGGTTGGTGAACCAGCGGGAAGAAGACGGCAGAACTATGGATCGCACTTCTCATACCGACGCTGCTCTCAACCGCAAGAGAATTATATTTTTCGTCTTTTTTTGTCTTTTATGTTTTCAGCATAATTATGAATGCAACCATTTCTTTGACCATGACATTGCCAATTGATAGTCATCTGCGTGAAACAGAAAAGCCGGTGAGGTGAGACAAGTGAGATCGAAAGCAGGTTTGCCTCTCTCTTTGGGTGAAAGAAGTGTTGAAGGTAGATAATCTGCTTTATGAATGGCTACTCCTATCACTGAGGGATATATGATGTGGTAACTACTTAATAGAGCTATCACATCAAAAGAAATCATATTCAATTTTAATGAGTTTTTCTAAAGGATAAAAATTAAGATTAACAAAAAATAAGAAAATTTATTGGTTTGTTTAGCTGTGTAGCAGAGTACTAAGGGTATGTCTGTCTCCGAGATTTACACTACCACTCTGTGGTGTAGTCCTTCGACCATCCTGACCTACTAAGTAGTAAATAGTGAGTAGTATGCTTCCCACTTCAACCCCAGTTTATTACTATATAGAAGAAGACTTAGAAAGTGACACTGGCACTGCTATCTTTACATTTGTGAGATTTTTTCATCACTAGGAGCAAACAACCTGGCTTCAGTTGCCTTCGTTCCCACCTTTTCCCAATTTCACCCTTGCCTCCTCCAACTCGCATGAGTTCACCTGCCTGGCTAATGCAGATGCCAGGAAGGTGTAACGGAGGAGGTGAAATTTGCCTTTACGTCAGAGACGTCAAATTAGAGTGTCAACGAGAGTGGAGCACCTCGGCGTCGTACATTCGACAGCCACTACTTCCTCAAGCACCTCGTAGGTTTGAAGTAAAGGAACCTTTTAGGCTTTTGTAATTACTTATTTTGAGTTGTTTCCAAACACACTCACTCCTTATTAATTAAAATCAAGTGTAGAAGTGGGATTATGTGTTCCGCTTGACACAAAGATGATCCTGCGAGAAGTTCTCTCTGATGGCACTGCAGGTACCAGGATGGAACATTTCCCAGCGTCTTCGTAATTACCTATCCTTCGTCTGCAATACGATGGGGCTACTGATGGAGGAAGTCGCATTGGTTAGGTGGAAAAGTGGACAATACTCCAGTGGGACAAATAAAATTTCACGGAGAGTTATTTGTGACCTTCACTTTACTGCATCACCCTTCTGCAGACATACCGTACGCCAACTCATAAACAATGATTGAAAGGAAATATAATTAATGCCTGTCCATCAAAGTGGTGATAAGTAAACGAAAAAAAAAAAAACAGAAAGGCACGAAATAACAGACGGCGATAAGGGTATCTTTAAACTGTAGGGCATAATGAACAAAGGGATGGGTTGATACCTCCTTTCCACAAATAGCTGTTAAGAGGTCACAAAAGTAACAATAAAAGCCAACCATTTGATATGAAATGAGAAGTAAGGGACAGGATATCCTTACTTCTCTTTGAAATGGGTGCAGCAATGCCAGTCAACATGGCCTGGGGTGGGACATTGGCACACCTGGCACCTGGAAGTGCGGTGATTGGTCAATTCGCCTGTCCGGTAGACAGGAGCAATTGGCTGTCAAGGCGAACAATCCGAGTTTTGACAATCGCTATTGCTTTAGGCAGAGGAGACAATGAATCCAAACTGACCAATTAGTAACAGAATGGCAGAACTTCTTGTCTTTGGAGGTCAATTTTGCCATTTAGATGGGAACACTGAGTTGAAAAGTAGTAGAAATGAAATCTTTTTGGCAATGAGTCAAAAAAAATTTAAGAGGCTTGCAAAAGGATCATTTTCCCTTTTTCTTTACTCCAGTGGGTTCTCCTTGGAGTGGCAAAAAGACAGAGCAAATTGGAAGGGGAATGGTTTGTTTTTGAAAAGGGTGAGGATGAAAAAGATGCAACCACAGACTTTCCGCCATGCCGCAAGGTGACGCAACAAAAGAAGTAATCTGAAGAGCCTGCATAATTTGATGTATAGAAAAGCAAATGTTAAGTCATTGCATACCTCTCTGTTTCCTTTTTTGCTCCTTTTTGTAAGTAGTCTCCCAACTTTGTCTGGTGGCCACAAAAGGGACTACTCAGCACTGCAATATAACAAAAACTTTTCATCTTTTGCGATCTGCTGCTTAAAATGAATGCTTGAATGTTGTATACTTTGTTAAAATGTGTGCTCAATTACCCGGTCAAATCAGTCTCTGCCAGTTAAGCTTCCGCCTTGAGGCATGGGTTAGGCTCATAGCCTCCCAGCTCTTCCCTTTACGTCAGGGGGATAGGTTTACGTCTCCCACCCTGGAACGGCACGACTTTGGTCAAGGCTCAAAGGGTTGGGAGTGTCACGTTCTTTCTTGCATTTGACCGTGGGATTTATCTTTTTCAATGTTTCCTTAAAAATACTTTAACGGCCAATTTTATTCATGTCTTTTGAATTTTGTTACCATCTTTGTTGCCAAGGGATAAACGGCAAACATCAAGTCCTATTGCACAATCACCACCTTGGCTGCCTTGTGAAGCTGCAAATTCTTGAATACCTTGAATAATCACCGACTTTTCATAGCATTGATAAAGGCATCAAACGCTTGCCTAGTAAAGCAGGCTTTCTCTGGGTCCCTTTACTTCCCCAAATGCGTTAAAACGACTTCCAGTGGGCAATTACTGCTTCTTAACTCCCACTTGTTGAGTGAGTCCAATGCATTATTAAGATTGGGAACGAAGTCTTCCATTAGGCGATGCTGCACTATCTTGATATAACATACACCTTAACCGAGGAATACAAGCCGTTATCGAGGCACTCAGTTGCGAAGCGGTTTGCCTAACGGGAGGTGGTATCCAAATCCTCACCCTCTGCTAGAGCGTTTCATCGATGAAACTGCAAACCTAGTTTTGAAGATCCCCACTTTCTGAGTGGTTAAAATATCCTGTTAGGATTGAGCAGGAAGCCTGCAATTTGACGATGCTTCACCTCTGGAGGTTTGATGACATGCGTCTTAACCAAGACATGCAAGCAGGAGGCGAGTCAAGTGGTTACCCTTCTGCGTGTGTCTACTGCTTGGTAGTATCCAGATCCCTACCCTCCCTCATAGAGCGTCTCGTCGATCTAAATCAAACTTTGTGTTAAGGATTAGCATTGTGGTGAGCAATCATAGGAAAATATGTCTATTAGACTTATTTTTGACGGAACAAACATCTGCTTTTTATACAATGATAAGGTTAATAACTACGGAACCATCCCGAGAATGTCTGCTTGCGTGGCAAAGTAGTGCAGTCGACTTTGCGTCAGACGAAAAAAGTGCTTGTAGGTCAAACTGACCAAGGATTCATCCAAATTGGTCAATAAAATCGCCAAAATGTTTACCCATCTCATTCGAATTAGCATTGCAGATTTCATTGCTTTGGTGGGTGAATTTGGTGAACTGAAAAGGAAATATTGTCATTTGTGAAAATGTTTTGTTCTTTTTATAGCAATGGCAAATCCACCATTAAATTATTTTACGGGAACATTTCTTGGTTGAAGGACTGACGCTTGCGCCACAGAACTGATCAAATAAGTCACCACCACCATCCATCCATTCAATGACCACAAATGCAGTGATTGTCTTCACAACCAGAAGCATTGGCTGAAAACATAAGGTTTAATGTATTCATTTAGACCCTTAACCGATAGACGAACTCACATGTCACACATGGGTGACGCGTAAAGTTAAGCAAGGATCATGAAATCGGTGTGTCTCATGCACATGATGATGGCAGAAAACCTGCAATTTACTCTTGCATCAAGTTGAGCTATGCGCCTTTGTCGTTTTTGCGAAGTGTTTTGCCCATTCTCTACATCCAGACATCCATTGCCCCTTCATCGTCACCCATTGCTC
>NW_020170513.1:189484-199834 GCF_000524195.1 Echinococcus granulosus | reverse complement strand
CAACAAATGTGGACTTTGTGATTCCATCCTATATTTGACAAAAAACACCGTCCTTTTTTCCTCACCCCACTAAAACAAATTATTTATTTACAACGCATGCATTGGTTAAGGAATAGAGGGCAAATAGATGGTTGGGCGGATAGAGAGGTAGATAGTTGTTGGATGACCGGGTGGATAGATGCGCATGGGATATGAGGATGGATAAACAGGAGGGATTAAATCATCATTTTCAAAGCTCCAAATTATTACTTAAACTTGATCCCTTAACGACCTCCATTAAGCAAGCATCCATTAGGTATCAGGGTTGTAAGTACATTTTATCTTCATCGATATAATAGGCGTTTACCTAAGAAGTACAAACAGGTGGCTGCTGAATAGACGGGTCAGTGGATGAGTGAATAAACGAATAGGGCAAATTAAATGATGAAGCAATAGATGAATAGAAGGTTGGATAAGTGAGGTGGGAAAGTATGATCTGACGAGCAAGCCTCGATTATACTCGATCAGCTATATGACGCTGCTTATAAATGCTCCTCTCCGCTCCCTAATGGCTACACCTGCGGCTCACCAATTTCTACAATCTACACTTTTCACCAAATGACTTTCCAATTTTGGCATTCCGTGGGCCACCTCCTTTATTTCCTTTCAAATGTGCCAGAAAAACAAAAGCAGAAGGACTCTTTTGGCTTAATTTGCCCTAGTCACAGAGGTGGTATCAGTAAAGTCGATGATTTTAGGCTGCCTGTCTAAACAGCACTGACAAAAATTGCAGCTAAGGGTGTAAAAATCAAAAATAAGGCGCAAACAGCAACATTCATCACCCAGCATCCCCATTGGGTGGTAAGGCAACCTTGACGGATCATCAACAACCACCGCCCATTTATGGTGCAATGCCGATTCTGGTGGTGGGCGGAAGTCATATACCGTCTTTGATGATCCAGCAAAGTTACTTGCTACAATACCTTTTTCGTAGAGGGTTTACGGGAGAGAAAAGGCATTCCACATTCCCAATACGCAAACAAATGATCCCTAACCTTTCCTCTTGGTTGCCTATTGTTCGTCTTCATCCAACTCTTAGAATATTCATGGTGAAGGAAAGAGATTAAATTAAATAGATTCTGTGGAAATGCTTGAAGGACTCCATTTGTTCATATTTCGACCATAGAGCGAATTGGAGAGGTAACTTTAAAGAAGAAGAAGAACGTTGATTGAGAAAGGTAGGTACCTACTGTCTAGGTTGAAAGCACACAGAAGGGCTGAGAAACCAATAGCCTAGTAGAGCCACCGCGTAATGACATCTTGATGATAACCACATTGGAGGTGATTGAAGAGTCTGAGTTGTGGGATACGCGCCTTATACAAACCACATGCTTTCCATTGAATAGATTCCTCCTTCAATCAGGTGTCATCCTTGGTTCTGCCCAATCACTCTTCTGTGCCAGCCGCCACAACTTCTCTTATGAGCATTAATGAAGCTCAAACAAGAGGGGAGAATGGTGCGGAATGGGTTGTCTACTGCAATACTGGCGTTGTCTGCTAGTGATGCAATCGAGATCTCCAACAACTCGCGTCTACTGTGAGGTGGACCTCCTAATCGTGTGGCTGGCAATAATTGCTAATGACTGCCAAATGCTTACAGACAGGAAGAGAGCAGTCACATAACCCCTTGCAAAATGAATGGCTTCAACTATAAAAAATCGGGGGTGGTGGTGGAGGCAGAGCCTTGGATGTCCCTCGTCTGGACATACGCACTTCTTCCATCCTTTTGTTGTGGAATCATTAAATCGGTCATTTAGTTAATGCCAATGCTAGAGTCTCAGATGCGTAATCCCACCAAGCCTCCAAGCACACTGCCTTAATTTGCAGAAGGACACGCACTCGACTGCAGGGTGGACTACCGAAGACACAGAATGGTTTCCTTTTAGCCTCCCCATGACATTTGCTAACCTTGACCTAATGGACCTTATTACTATCTTTACAACCTATCAGTGAAACTTGACAAGAACACTGATTTTGAAGCGTGTAGAATATCAAAAAGGAGCGTTGTCTAACGTCATAGATAGCAATACAAAATTGAGTCCTTTGATGTCCCTAGGATTGTAGAAGTGGATTATATAACACACCGCCTAGAAGGTTTACGTATTTGAACGCAGCCTTCAGGTTGTTTGGCAGTTTAGTGATATCACAACTTCTCTTTGCTTGAGATAATCGAGGGCTATTTTTTGCAATCAGTTGTCACTATTCTTTCCTTTATTTCAGTCCCTTCCAAATTGCAATATCTGTGGAATGGAATTGTCTAACGCCTCTATTTCCTTGACCAACAGAAGTTTAAGCTGATGTAATCCATGATCGCAGCATCAGTTTTCTGTTTAAGTGGACTTAAGGTCCACTAAAAGGTATAAAAAGGTAAAATATACCTACCCTTTACCGCCTATACGTGTTAATGGAAGGAGAGAAGGAAAAGAGCTACTTCTGCATCATTCAAATGTGGAAATCTGTCTCTACTATGATTTTGTGTGCTAACAATAGTACTGGGTAAAGGATTGGCGGTTGTTTTAGTGGTGTCCTTAACCCCGCTCTTTGTTCTCTCTGGTTTGATGGTGGACTACCAGTCTTCTAGCCCCTATGTCGGTGTAATACTTGGGTAGTCTGCCAAACTTTGCGCTCTAGTTGTGCGCTTACTTGGTGCTCCTAGGCATGACAGTAGCCTCTCAGCTCTACACGTCCCGTCATAGGGCCCTGACTCCTTACAACTTCAGGATAGACTCGTGGTATTGTGTAGGTGCTGCATATAAAGCCACTTCTCTAGTCGTGTGCCCGACAACACTGCTAGGAGGATTTCGACAGTCATGAAGGCTGCAATGCGGTGGGAAGTGCACTTCTTGCAGACAATTTGACAGTACTGAAAAGTTAGGAATAATTATCCAACCTTTCTTCGCAGTAATGTCCTCTACTAGAGTAGCATGAGTTATCCTGTTATTACATGACCAAAATGTCGCAACGATGACTGCCTTACAAAAGCTGCATGCTGTGCTTTCCATTTAGAGCTTGAGTTTTTTACCAGAAAAGCCAAACTAAGATCACCTATCTCCTACTGACGCTAAACCCAGTCATGCAAATGCTTACATTTCAGGGTAGGCCTAATGAATAAAGAAAGGAAAGAAAAAGATTGGTACCGTCTCTTTTTTTCCTTTGTTTCCTTTTGATATTTCCTATCTTGGTATAAACTACTTAAGTGATCATGCAATAGGGAGGAGGTTGTTGGGGAAAAAGTGGGTAATCAACGTGGAGATGGTCAAAGCCGTGTCATTTACCATCGTTAGCAAAATTTTGCGCAAACATCTGTTTTCTGGCATTGGTCATCGTACTTTGTGCCTACCTAGTATAATTTGCAAGGATCAAGTAATCCATGACCTGTTTTCTTACCCAACCTGGCACGTCACACATATGTGACAGTTGAAATTAGGGGAAAATAAACTAAGGCGGATAAAAAAAATTTTGAAAGTTAGTTCTTTGTCGCATTAAAACAGCAATAAACTCTTGTAGTTGTGACAGTGCAAATTTTCCAAGTTATCTGATCAAATTTAGTGCTTCGGGTATTTAATTCTAGTTGCGGTGCATTTGATGGGCTGTCGTTGAGCGATGAGGTTTCGCAAATTATCGTTTGCTTATCTGCACCACTTGCTAAAGTTAATGCTTGTGTGTATTTAATTACTCAGCCTCTTCATTGTCCGTCATTTCAAAAGCCGTCTCCCTTTGATGACGTCCCACCGATGTTCGTGGTCAGTCAGACTTTCGGGGCGTTAAAGCACCTTTCTTGCCCACTGCCACGCTTAATCACGGAAGGGTGTACAGCACTTGATTTATGCTTCCTAAAACTCCCAAATATCATTTTAACGCTTTAGAGGTTTTTTTTGCTTTGATCACATTTTAAATAAGTTGAGATGCATAGCGATTAAGAAGACGGCCTTTTCGTGATCATGACGAATTGTGTAGCACCAGTGACACCTCAACACGGGGTTAATGTGTTAACGACTGTACTGCGTCACGAGTAATACCTAATGTGATCGATGTTGGAACAACTTGTTGACAATCACATCAAATGGGAAAGAGGTGGCCTAGTGAAAGTCAAGCCAAGCCCATGTGGGTTACATCGACATGCATTAGCTACGGAAGACTTCAGTGACCATCAAGTCGTTGTTCTTTGCTCTTTCTACCTAATAAGAGTGCCTAATGCAACAGGTTCTGTCAACTGCTTGAATAGTTGATCGCCGATGAGTCGTTAAGCGGACACGCGTGTCATCGGGTGACCTAACACGACCCACTATCTCCCCATCAATCCCCACCTTCTAAGCCGATCACCACTTCATGCCCAGAAGACGTTGCGATCTCATTCTCCTTATAAAGACAAAAGTTGCTTATAAAAATGGATTTTGTTGCATGCTTATGTTATATTGGGAGAAGATGAAAAGTTCTTAACCTACAGGAGGCTATTTATTTGCTTCTGAATAGCCATGCATGAGTATAGATAAAGACATTGCAACGAGGTTTCCTGTCTGGCATCAGTTGACAACCCATGTGGCCGAGGCGGAATTGGCTAGCCTTCACCATGCCTTTTCCAAGCCTGATGATGTGACTGTCAACGGTTTGTCGCTACAACCCTCACGCTGAGGCTACACTTTACGCAGTACAGTCATTGACATGTTAATCTCGCAATGACTTGTCAATGGTGACACAAGATGCATCTAAATGAGCGATTTATAAACGGAATTTAACATCTATCCTACTTTCTTTGGGTTTAACTTGCATTTAAAAGATTTCGTTGGCTTTGCAATCTCGGCTATGAACGTAGACAGGCTTAAATCTCATTTAACTACTTAGTTTGGCCGACATTTCGTGAGGAGAGGGCCCAAATTTGAGAGAAAGGCGTAAGAATACAATAAGTTGCACCGTACAGAAATCCGCGCTGTCATACGTGCGTATATGAACGATTGGAATTATTTTACACTTCTAAAGTTCTACATAGTTACCATAAACATCTTTGATCACCTGATCCTGGCAGTTTTCCAGTTTTTCCTGTTCTCTGAAATGATGTCTACTTCGGCACTTTCGAAATCGTAGAGCTCGGGTCACACCTGAAGATGGGTTACACTATGCCACAACCTTAGGTGGCAGGGACTATCAACGGTATAAGTGATTCCTCGTAAAACCATGGTGGTGCTTAAACCTAGGTATCTGGAGGGAAAGCAACAGTTGGATGCACCAACACAACACAGATTGACCTATAATATGGATGAGGCAGGTTAAGAAAGGACAATTTTGCATGTCAAAGGTGGTGACAAAGCACTACAGCCATTAACGCGTTCCAGTGTTCATTGTCTCAGTTCATTCTTCGAATCTAATCTCGGGCATCGCCCTTTGCAAATCGCACCACTCTTGCCCTACTTTGTGGAATAATTCACCTCAGATTTTTATTTCTCAACCTCGGACTTAGTTTTGTCGGTAGAGGACGAGTCTAGGAGAAAGAAAAACGCTTTTTGTGCACGTGACTGCTCTCAACAAGGAGGATGAGAGAAAAGATTCGGAAAAAGCAAATCATGGTTTGCATTTATAGAATCATCGATCCTGGGGGAATCACTTCATTGTTAAGGGAAAAAAGGAAATGCACCACTAATTGAATTTTGAATAATTCTTCTTTGGCTAGTAAATTTTTTCCTTTAAACCAGAATAATCAAGCAGCCGGACCTTGAGACAACAAGGTTTTCAGTGCCGGCAACGTACTCCCAACTGGAACACAGTGTCAGCGTGCTGGGGTGGTGAGTCGGGAGCTGATTTCATCCTCGCCCAATTATTAGTTCCTCGAATGACCTTGACCCCATAGCAGTTTATGTAGACGGTCAATGATGGGGCCTCCGTGAGGGTGCAAATAGGAGCATAACCCAAAATGTCAGGAGAAATAAGGTCCTCCAAAAAGCGGCCAGAAAGCTAAAACGGGAAAATTTTCGAGGGTTGTGTATACCTCGACCGACCTAGAAGAGGGAATATTTTGGTCCTCACCAAAGCTTGAGTAGTTTATTCTGAAGCGCACCCTTTGGAGTAGAAACGCCCTAAATGCCAAATTGGATAGGGAGAGTACATTTCCTTAAAATTTTATATCATTTTAGCTGCAAAATGATATCTGCAGAAGATTTTTTCCATCCTCAGTTAATGGGGTAGGTTAAATTTAGTTCAGTATGATTTACAGCTTGACAAATTAGCATTATTAAAGTAGTACTTTTTCTATCAACACTTGAAATGCGTACAAAGAGTTGTGAAATAGAAAAGGCAATTTTACATCCTGTGTCTACTTGACGAGACTTTTGCCCTCCTTCCCGCCTTGTAGAAACACTCCAAGCTACCGTCATGGAGACTAGACAGTCAGGTGTGCAGCAACTACAACTACAACTACGACACACTTCGGTTGCCATATTGACAGTCTGGCTCACTCTTTGTGGAGGATGGTGATTTTAGCCTTTTACCTCAGTGGCAGGCCTTACTGTTCTTTCAGGGATGACCCACGGCGCCGTATTCGTGACGTTTTCGAAGCTGGGTACCGCTCTGACGATCACTCCTACCTCGTGCCCTGACCATAGGGTAGTTAATAGCCGAAGCGACACCAGATTTGGTCAAATTATAATTAAGGTGGTATGGAAAAAGAGAAGTGGGATGAAGTTTTCCAAAGAGAAAGTAAATAGTAATATCACTTGCTTAATGACTGCTTCAGGGGAAATGTGTCCTTTAATGGCGAATACAAAACGACTTGCATCTGCTATTAGAGCCTCGTCTAGCCTCAAGCAGTGCAGAACCCGTGAAATCTTCTATCCCTTTCCAAATACAATTTGCAAAGAGGTCAGAACTCCTGATATAAAAAAACTGACAAGACGCATTACTGACACTAAGCTCAAGTGTTTCTCATCTTCACCAGACAGTTAGTGACGCCTGTTTTTCAATCAGGACTGCGATCTCTGAAGCATCGACAGGGATGGGTTGATCAAGAGGAGGCAGTGACAGATCGAAGTGCTGAAGAGGATACCCAGAAATGTAAGGTGGGGATGTGGTGAGCTAATATCAATTTAACAGAACACTCGACCGCCTAAATTCTTGAGTCCATCCTCCAGGACTTTCGAGAGGCCCATTTAAATATCTCCGTTAATGACGTGGTAGAAGTAGTTGTGAATTCACAGTCTGATTCGGCCATTTAAGAAGTGGCACGGAATAAATGTAAGGCAGGCCATTAATTTGTCTGACATTTCAGAGTGTTCTGTAGCTAATGCACACAAAAAGGCGGGCATAGACGACTCGCTATTGTTTTTTAAAAAAAACCCCTGTTAACCGCGTATACAAGTTTAGGATAGCACAAAATGGTGCTTGTTTGAATTTTACAAGCCAACTGCGCGGGCTTTTAGGTACCTCAAGTCTTGGTGGACATCGTGTTGCTTTGACTTGGCATTCGTGTACACAGCCTTTCAACTCCTCTGCACCTACCTCCAGACGAGTCTTATACAAATGTCTGACTCCTCAGTGCCCCATAGTAGAGGGACTTACAACCCCATTGAATTTTGGTAGACTCTACAATAAAACAAACTTTACGATAAATTTATGTCCAAATGAGCAGGTGGTGCGGTCTCGGTGGCATAAGTTCCTGTTCTTTCCCATCACATCCTAGCACGTCTCTGACCCAGCGTACTTTATGACATCCACAAAAATGTACGGAGTACTCAAGGTTCGATTGTTTTTTGTTACACCAACAATTGTCCAATCAACCACCCATTCCCAACAGGGCACAAAGTTGGTGTCACTTCACTTTCATAAAGCTTTCGCCTTAGAAAGAAATCAAGGTATCCTAATCAACCCAACTTCTGTGCCACTTTTACTTCCAGGCTAAATATCCCAAATCATTTATGATTGTCTAGTGAGGGTAAGGAAATGGTAAAAACTGTCCCATTGCCTCACGTCCTCCCCTCTATTCCAAGGTTCGCCTCTATCCAAAGGTCAAATTTTCGGAGGTGTGAGGTCTTGTATTGTTTTGTCGCATGAGACGAGCACTACTATCCTCTTGTATTACCAGCAAATAGCTCTGACAGCTATTTTCTGAGAAATTTCCTATAGAGGGATAAAAATAAGGTGAAATTTTTTTGGCATTTGTGGTCTTGTGGGTGGAGTGCTTTATATATCTAAAAATTGTGCTGTAGATAGCGAAGGAATTGTCTGAAGATAACCAGCAATGTCTTTGAGTAGCGCAGGAATAAAGGGGGTATTTCTTATTAAAAATATTCAGTTTTGCATGGCAATGAAGTCTACTATGTGCTATCTTTTGCCGAAGTAACTCACGGGGTTTGCCTTAGCTTGGCTTTTACCACATCTCTTCCATCTCGATTAAAAAAGATCTCAACAATTTGTTTTAGTATCGCCCGTGTTGGTGAGCACAGTCATTGACACACCAATCTCGAGTTGACATGTCAATTTATTTTTCATTTTCATTTACCTCCAATCGCAAGCGTCACATATGTGTGACGTGCGAGATCAAATCAGTTGTTTCTTATAATTTGGAGTATGTAGGCACCAAAAGACGGCAATTAATTTGAAATAATCAGGCTCTTGGCTACTATATTTTGCTTTTGGAAACAAAATTTTGCCTCTAAGCACCTCTGCTTTCATCCACAACTTCTTTCCTTCTTCCGCTTCGGCACTGAATACGATCATTTAAGTGAGTTGTACCAGAAAAGGAAATGCCAGAGGAAAACAGACAAAAGAGTAAGGCACTACTTTTTTTTCCTGCTTTCTCCCTTTTATTGGTCTATCCCAAAATGTAGGAATCTGCGTGGCTAGATTTAGCGTCGGTCAGAGGCAGGAGTCGGGATTGGGTTTCCTGGCAAAAAAGATCGAGCATTAAACGGGAAACACAACGAGGAGCTTTTGTACCACAACCGTTTTGGTCAGCCCTCGCAGCACTTTGGTCCTTCACTAACCGAATAATCCATGATGCCCCAATGAAAGTCATTTTTTTTACCACTTGTTTTAAAATCTGATAACATGCCATTTTTCACCTTGAATGGTTTGAGAGGGCTTTGAGGGCTTTAGTTAATTTAGACGAGAAAGAACAGCATGCAGAGGCAATATTTAAAATGATGATGATGGTGTTGCTAAATCAACAGTAAGGTGTATCGTACCTAGTATTGTGTAGCAGTGATCTGTGAATAGGGAGCAAGCGAGGTGTATCGCTAAGTTGCTTTCTTTCTGCGGACTGAGAGGCAATAATTACGACTGACCAACCTGACATTGTATTTGTGTCCCTCGGTTCGACTGACCTCGGTGGTTAGACTAGTCACAAATTCGTCTTAGCACCTACTTTTGACACTATAACGAAACAAATCACCAATAAAATGAGACTTGAGCATTCCAATGTTCATCACTTAGAGTGGAAGTACGGTAGTTGAAGTAGATGGTTAGGGGAACTACTCAATAAGTGATGAGTTAATATAATAATATAATTATAATTAATATAATTAAAAAAGACAAAGTAGGTGCATCATATGGGTGGATGTGTGGATAGGTAGATAGATAAGAGGAAAAAGGGAGGCAGGGTGAGGTGGAAGGATGGATGGATGACAAATGATCGAATAGATGAATAAAACTGCGATGGTGGATAACGAGGCGATGCGTTGCCGTACTGGTAGAGAAGGTATCAATGTGTAAAGATTGTGTGATCAAATATGCTTACTAAGTGTTTTCCTTTTAAAATATCAAACCAAAAGCCCTTCCCTACCGCGGCTCAAATGCGGTCACTTGGTATCATCCTCACAGCTCATCACCTTCCATTGAAAGGCGAGGCTGTTGAAAGTGTACTGACGCATGAGCCCGAAGCATGAAAGTGGACTGCCAAACGTACATACCTGCGTCATCGTATGGGGCGGATTGTCTGTTCCCTTACATTCCATCGTGTCAACTCATATACACTGCAGTGACTCAACAGAACATTCACGCCAAAAGGTCCAAATCCACTAAGTTATGCAAAGATAGAGGGTCGGTTTCACCACCACTTTTCCTCCTCTCATTTCAGCCATTGTTTTGACAACCACTTTAACTTCGTGATTAGTCAATCGTCCACCTTAAGTGCTACTGTTCTCCGCTTTCATGCGTTAAAGTATTCCTGCCTATAATCTCAACATGAGACATCATAAACATTTGCTCACTCTAATGGCCCTCCACCTCCTTCACCTCGCCCTAGCGCATTTCCTAGGATTTCTCTGTGGATGTAGCCCTTCTTCTGCCACATCGCTTGCAGTAAATGCCAACAAATCTCACCGTCAG
>NW_020170513.1:186300-189384 GCF_000524195.1 Echinococcus granulosus | reverse complement strand
CATTTCGTGACAGCTGCTGTATGTCATGTCACTAAAGCCTGACACAATTGTTGGAAGTAGTCAGTAATCACCAGTGCATCAGTGCAAAGATAGCCTTATTTCTTACAGAACAACCCCAAACCCTCTCCCACCGTTAAACTCAGCTACGCAAGGAGTTGCGCTTTAGTTGGGGTGAAGGAAAGTTGCTGCATCATCCTCTTCCTCCACTTCCCCTTCCGCATTGACTTTCTCTTGTGTTTCTCCGGCAAGTCGGTATCCCCTTTCCATGCCATTAACTAGTCACACGCCAGAGAGAGTGGGCAAACGTGAAGCGAAAGTGGAGATGGGTAGGAGTAGGTCGTCTCCTCCAAAGGAAACATTGTCTCAAGCTTGAATCTCGTTGGAGCTGGATGATGGATGCTTCCAGATTTCATTTATTTGTGTTTTTCTTTTATTTCTGCAATTTGATGGTCTTTTTCCCATTCTTCCTACCATCAGCTAAAGAAACTGTAGGAAAATTTTTAATTTACTCTCTTCCTTTCTGCAGAAGCAATCCAAATGCCCGAAGGTAAATGAATAATTCATTAACGTCAGCTTACTATAACAGGTTATAATGGTTGGACGTTGCTAAGCGCCGATGCAAAAGATTCCTCATTAGAACCGATGTGGCCTTTACTTGGTTCTAAGTAATGGGGCCAGTGCTTCCTCTAAATCCTCTCTTGGATCGACTATGGGTAGAGAAATGGGACGAATTTGAATTGCTCCAGTCAGTCTACTTCTAAGGGGCTTTAACAAGTCATTTTCGGTATAATTTGTCATGCTGATATCCTTTTGTGTAATTGTGGTTTATAATCTTATTCAAGCACGCTTTTACTATCGCTTTTTAAATCACTTTCGATGGGGTAGTGTTGCATCCTCCGCTATACTGTGGAAGCCGAAACGCACCCAATCATCCCCTTGCTTGGCTACTAACCAAGGATTTGGTGCTTCTCTCTTCTGTTCATTAGTTTTGAAAAGTATTTTCTCCCTTTAATGCATTTTTGAGCTATCTTGTGCAGCTGTAGGAGCGAAAACGCTGCTATGACATTTTTTGCCGTGAAACCCATAAAAAGGGGTTGAGTCTGACCGGACCAGACGGCATTCTCAAAGAATTGTTCTTGGAATTCCAAACATAGATCATACTTACCATTCTGTCATTTTTTGGCTAATTTTTAAAGCAGAAAAGTGATGGAGATGACATAAATAGCTTTTCCGTCCATGAATTTAGTAGCTTTTTTCCCATCGAACTTTGATTTTTAAAAATTTCTCTTATTTTCAGGTGATTCCCATAGTGACACATGATGATGACAGCGAGGAACTAAGTGAAGAAGAGTTAGCCAAACGCAAGGAATTTGAACGCAAACGAAAAGAGGTGGCTACACCCGAAGGACTGGACATAAAGGCCGTCTTAGGTCACCGAATCTCCATTCCAGGCGCTGATGGTGATGAAGATGAGGACGAAGAAGATGTTGATGATAAATGTGAGGATCCACGGAATTTGCAGATAAAAGACGGTGCCGCGGGAAGTGTAACCTCTTCCCCTCTGAAAAGCCTTCAGAATCCACAGAAGGTCGGAGAGGAAAAGGAGTAAAGCTGATGATGTATTGGTCCTTTGGGTTATTTGTACAAAACTGAATTGATAAACGAATGAATCAGATGTTCATCTTCCTCCATCCTCATTAGAATTCTGAGTAATTATCACCAAACTTTTCTTCATTCCTCTCCTTTTTATTTTGAAAACTTCAAGCGTCACAAATATGTGACGCGTGTGCTTCGTCGATATATAACCGCTGCCGAGTGCACCAACTTGTTTGTCAAAAGACAGACTAGGTGAATTGGAAGTTGTTTTTACCTAGCTCATGGACAACTGCGTGCCTTTCTTTCCCTTTCAAGGGCAGTTGTATTGGCCATTTCGGCAGGCATGCGTCGCCGATTTGTCCGAAGAAGGGGAAATTATGCGAGTGGATATCCGGGAGACGATTCGCCTTTGAGACAGATTCCGACAGCCAGTGTACTGAATCAAGCGCAACCTCTAAGTTTAAGTATAAAGTAAGGTAGACTTTGCTCTCTCTTGAGAGTCGTAAAATGGGGGTAAATTTTTTCAGATTTTTCTCAAAAAGGTAATTTTTGTTATATTTTTCCCAGAGAGAAAATTCTGTTGCTTTATTTTCCACCAATTAGTTGTAAAAATAATAACTCTTTAACACATTCTCCGTGGGGTTCAGAGATTTTGAATTGGAGTATACTAGTTTAAGTTCGTTTATTTTTTTTCTCCATTAGATTGGATTAAGCTTCTACCGAAAAAGGAAAGAAGGGCACAGCAAAAGTTTCCCTACAGTTCTTCCAGAAGATGGTAGGTAGGATAGGAAGAGGACTGTCAAATTGCAGAAGGCTTTTGAAATGAAGAAAAACACAAATAAATAAAATTCATTAGCATCCTTAATCCTGGTCCAACGAGATGCAAGCTTAAGACAATATTTCCCCTGGAGGACACGACCTACTCATACCCGTCTCCACTTTCTTTTTGCATCTGCTTGCTCTTTTTGGTGTGTGATTAGTTAATGACATAAAAGGAGAATACCGACTTGCGAATGAAACATCAGAGAAAGTCAAGGAGGAGGAGGAGGATAATGCAGTAACATTCCTTCACCCCAACTGAAGCCCAACTCTTCCCATAGCTAAAGGTTAACTGTGGGAGAGAGTTCCGGGTTGATGTGTAAGAAATAAGGCTGCCTTCGCCCTGTTCCATCAGTGACTACTGACTACTCTCATCTGTTCCGAAATACGAGGTCTTTCTTGCACAACTTCTAGTGGCATCCAATTGCATCAAGATGCAGCACAGCTTTCCTCATCTCATTGTTCTCCCCACTGATGATACCTTTTCTAGTTGTAGCGGGTATGAGTGACATTAATAGCAGTAGCTGTCAGACGTCAATTTCCTTCTCCATGCTGGACACGGCATATGGCAGTGGCGATTCATTTTAGTTCTCTATCTACATCCACAATCACTGACAGATGCATATTGAATACCAAATGGTCAATGTAGGATTAAAGAGAAGGCTACTC
>NW_020170513.1:183401-186200 GCF_000524195.1 Echinococcus granulosus | reverse complement strand
TGTGCCCCTGCGTCCTTGTGCCCTTCTCGTTCATCCAATCTACTTAACACATTCACTGTCACCTTCACCTTTTGGTGACAACTCTCGTGCGCGTCCATATGAGCAATCGGGTCGCCCAACAAAGCCACACAAATCAGAACAATATTCGACACCACCCGTTTCGAGGAAAGACACGAATGTGGTCAAGCACTTCAACGTGGCTCATTTTCATGGATGTATTAAAAATCTGTCGCTTGCACAGACACCCCTTCCGTATCACCATACCTTACTCCTCAACCCGATTGATGTTTTTGACAGTCATCGCAAAATCGAATGGCACCGACATGGAAGGAGGCATTTGTGACAAGCTGCTTTTGTCCACCGAATTGCGTGGAGGTCATTTTGTGTAGTTGTTAGTACCGAATCAATGCAATGCAGATCCATGGTAAATTGGAGAGAGTGAAGGCACTTGTAGCAATAGATTGTTAGAAGAAGAGGACATGAGATTTCTTACTTTGCTGAATATTTGATGTGTGGAGGCATCTCATCACTGTGGTGTAAGGCAGCGAATTACACGATGTTTGGCTGGAAAGCAGGCCAAGGAGGCGGATCAGTCAAAAGGCAGCCGAACTAAACTGGAGGCCAGAGGATCAAGCATCCGGTGTTAGACAGTTCCTTTGGTAAAATAACCACCATCAATCAGTTTTTTTGGCTGATGAAGACGATGGAAGGAGTATTAAAGGCAAGAAACGGTCGAGTGGTGATATCTGCGTGAAGTGGATGCTGGTGAATGTTCAGTGCACCCCATCAGGTTGCCATTTCCGCACGTTGTGTAAGACTTGAATTTTTATTGCCTCGTTCTGTGGGGCGACACCGCGATACAATGCATCGCACCATCAACTAATTTTAAATCCCAAATTACAAAATGCAAATTTCACGGACACAGTTTGGCATTAGCACGAACGTGGAAGCAAATTTCATTCGGCACATCACCATCAGTGGGGAGATTCGGAGACTTCCGGGCACACTGCTGGACTAACATTGATTCGCGCTTTTGCTGGCGTCACACATACCCACACACCCTCATGCGCACCACGCATGACCCAGTGTGGGAAGGATCTCCAAAACCTCCTCCCGTTTCAGCGCATTAGGCTCACATTCGTCCCACTGCAAGAACAGTCAACATGAAATCCCACTCCATTTACATCTTCTTCTTTGATGCTACGCCAGTACGCGGTGCCACCTCACACCTTCCGCACAATCGGTGTGGTGTGGCAGACGCATCTCCATGTGCTCTTAGCAAATTCTCTTAGGCATGAAATCACGACAGTACGAACTGAGATGTGGACACCACATGTTCGCATGTAGAGTGGTAAGCAATGCACTCCACAGTGGTGAGTGGATAAAAGACGCCTTTGATGGGAACGGAGTGGAGGAATCCTTCCTCACATGCAAAATGAATCATGCCCACTCGTTTGAAGCATGCGATTGAAACGGAGTGGACACAAATGCATCCACTTGCAGACAAAGAGACAGTCGGACAGACAGGGCTCCACTGACTTCACTTCACCAACCACTCTCCACTGAGACGCCTCTAGTTGGGACATGGCGAGTGCTCACTCAGACAGCATCCCTCCTTCACCAGTGTGCACTTTTCATCGTCCTGGTGCGTGAGATGTGAGGCAGTGCGCGCCCTTCAACAGTCGTCGCCTTGTGCCGCGACCAACCATCTGCATTCTGGTTGGACTAAGCGAAGCTCGTGGAAAGAAGAAATGTTGTTTCAGTGAAGTTGGCGATGTTGGAAGTGGATGTGCCCTTTCCACGAATCTCTGTGCACTGTGAGTGCCACTTGTGTAGTGGCGAGACAGTTATGGCAGTAGACAATACATCCTGCTTTGGCATGAACTTGGACATGGAAGTGGTTGGGATGAGGCAGTCACTTGACCCATTGACCTACTTGCTGTCCAATGAAGTTGGTGAATGCTGCAGTGGTCATGCTGCAAGCATCATCAATGTTCAGGCGTTCGCACAGCTGTCAAGCGGTGACAGTGACGGCAACAGTGACTTGTGTTTGAGTTGGGTGAGTGGTCTGCTGTGGCAGCGTAAGTGGGTAAGTAGGCAGACTGTCACTCTCTCACAAGCACGCAATGAAGCAACGAAAGTGGGCGTGACACTGAAGTGAGACTAGCCTTCTTTGTGATGCAATGTGTGGACATTTGAGTTGTTCGCCAGGACGTGCTTCGCCTTCATCTGCAATTTGTGCCTCGGATTTGCATTATGTGAAACCTACCACCTGATGTACCCCCATGTCACTTTCGATTGAGGCACTGAGTAAAAGGGTGTCAAATGGAAGCAGAAGTAAGTGCATTCATCCCTCGTGTCACCGACATGCGGCGAAGACATGCGCGACCAGAGCGACTGATGCAACAAGTGTTGGGAGGCAGGACAGAGAAAAGTTCACTGGTAGTGTGGCAAGACGACGGAAGTGGCCTCGATGAATGTGATGATGGACGAGTATGCGACTGTGTTTACAAAAGGGCAATAAAATATGGCGTTCTTTAATGAACTTGCCTCTTTCCTGTGAGACAGGTTTAATTGCCTGTTTCAAGACACAAGACAGGATGTGCACCCACAGTCATGTGTGGAATGTGGAGAGTGCGGTGAATGGGTAAGTTGGCCGTCTGAATGATGCAAGATGTGCTAAAGAGGTGTGTCCCTGGTGTGCAGCAACTGCAATTGCTTGTCTGTTAATGCAAACATCAGTGTTGGCATTGTGTGTCGCCTCATGCTGCTGTATGTCAGGCAAAGAGGTTGCATTTG
>NW_020170513.1:158575-183301 GCF_000524195.1 Echinococcus granulosus | reverse complement strand
CCGACGGTGAGATTTGTTGGCATTTACTGCAAGCGATGTGGCAGAAGAAGGGCTACATTCACAGAGAAATCCTAGGAAATGCGCCATGGTAAGGAGTGAAAGGTGGAAGAGCAACCGCAGTAATGGTATCTCATGTTGAGATTGAAGACAGGAATGCTTTAACTCAAGAAGGCAGAGGATACTAGCATTTAAGGTGGACGACAGACTAGTCGTGAAGCAATGGCTGAATCGAGAGGAATGGATTGGCAACACTCACTTCTCCATCTTTGCGTAAGTTAGACGCTTTTGAGAATTTAATGGATTTGGACTCCTTGGCGTGAATGTTCTGTCGAGTTTATGTTTTTGATTTGGCTAGATGGAGTATGATAAAAAGAAATGGATTCTAGAAGTGAACGCGGATGTGTCTATTAGGAAGTCCAGCTCCAGGAATCGGGCTCATGCATCAGCACAGCTTCTTCCGCCTTTCCACTCACTTGAAGGTGATGCGCAGTAAGTTGGTACAAATTGACCGCTTTCGCGCAGCAATACGGAAGGATTTGTGGTTTGACGCTTCAAGAGGGACACATTCAGTAAGCAAACTTGCTTATACAATCGTTACGGTTAGGCGCATCGAGCCCTCCGAGAGGAACACGTCGCCTTGTTATCCAATATCGCATCCTTTTCCATTCAATCAACTGTCGCCTATCCCTACATCCATCCATCCGCACATTCGTCTATCCCTATGATGCATCAACCTGGACTCCTTTCCATCTTCTCTTTATATACTCCACTTTATCTTCCGTATTCCCACTTCATGTATTAAACATCCAAAAGTCTCCTGACCCTATTGAAGCAGCGAATGAAGCTAGAGTTAAAACGAGATTGTGATTAGTTTAAGTGGCTTCCAATTAAACCATCAAAATCGGTCAAATTGAGGGACACAAATGCGATGTCAAAGGAAGCTAAACTTGGAGGTACTCCTCACTGGCTCCTCATCCAGTAGCTGCTGTCGCACATTACTAGGTGTAAAACACTTTACAGACATTTTGTCGTCATCATCATGCCAAACATTTCTTATGTTGTCATCGCTGCCCCCACCGACGACTTGAAGTGACAACGATTTGTTTTAATTTGTGTCCTTCATGACAGTTTGGGCACTTGCGCATATCGAGATCCAATCTACGAAATGATGGGGACAGTAAAAACGACAATAGTGGTACGTAATTTCAAAGACAAGTCCTCATTCATGTGCTGAACAGATGTGATGTCGATGCAACCGTCCGTCCTTATGATCCGTGCGATCCTCCCATCTATTAAAGCAACCTTTCAAGAAGCATTCATATCCACATTTCACGTATCCACACTCACTTCCATACGCACGCGCACCTATTGAACCGGGGAGGTTACATTGAAGGGTCCTAGCCAGTTTATTTAGACCGTGCACAAAACACATGCAATGCAGGAACCTAAATTAATTGTGCACTGTCGTCATGTCCTAGCTACCTTTGTGCTTGCGAGACCTGTCGCTGTTTACACGTCCTCTTGCCCGTCCTGAGGCACATTCTGGACGAGGAGCAACCACAATCACGCACATATCGAAGTCAAGAAAGGCCTCAGTATTCGAATGCATTGCTTGACACGTGAAGTGGGATGACGCACACTCCGACAGTACCAGTTAGTATGCTATTTGTGGAAGTGTTATGAATCAGGCGTGAAGAGCACGAAGCAAAAAGATTCGAGACTAATGAAGGTGACCAACTGTAAATTGTCCATCCTAGAAGACAAATTTCACCTTAGTTATTATCAAAATCACAAGTGGTGAGGAGCAGCGAGGTGTTTGCGAGACCATTGGTTCTATGAACTGGGATATAGTCGGTGGTGAATGGTGTAGATACACTGAAGGCGATTGTGCCGACGGTTTTCCAGCATCGATGGTTTTCCACTTATCTTTACGATGCTTGTTTCACAATCAACTGAAGTAGTTGGGATGGTGACTGAGGAACGGAGAACGCTAACCCCACTCCTTACTGCCTCTGATTTACATTTAACACAACTTCATTTAGCGATAGGCATAAAAACACAAGATAACCTTCTGCTTGAGGGATGTGCCTGCTCTGTGGAACGGTGCTGTCAAACAGTGCAGCCGGTTGAAGGTTTACACATGCCTTGTCTTGACATTTAACTTAAAACATATTTTTCCTTTCGAAGGGACCCAGGCTAAAAATTATCACGCTGATGCGTAAAAGTAAAAAGACTTGCAGTAGAAAAAAGAATTGTTTTTATAATTTGATGTCTCGCGGTCACTCGCCCGCTAAATGGTTCGGGTCACGCCATCGCCTCGCCTCTGTACCGCCAGTACTGACTCGGTACGCTGGCTTGTGTCTCTGTTGCGCGTTGATGCCCTAATTCCTTGAAGATGGGCAACTTCGCAGTTTATAGTTATTTTACGGCAACTCTGACAACTTGGCAACGCCTTTTTTAAGCCTAAGCGGTGTGTACTTTAAATGCTTGCAAATTGAGAAGAAGGATGAATGCAAGTGCTGCTTAAAAGTACAAGTGGTGATTCAGCCACTTGACACTAATGAAGGCATCTTCCCACTTATTCCAACCTTTTTTAACTTAATTTAGTCGTTTATGCTACCACGGTGGCTTCATCGTTCCCTCCTGATTTTAAACTCCTCGCTCCTGGCATCCAGCTCTGCTGCCAGCGCTTCGATTCTGTTGGACGCTAATTCCCAGATCCGTGGGTGTAATGTCAGACCTGCATTGGTGGCGGAATTGGAGAGCCTAGACCAAAGGAAAGTCATTTCCGCTTTTCGATGATTCACTACGATGCCTCAACTGGTAGAAAGAAGGCATTTGATGTGAATGATCCCAACACATCCACTACACTGACGTGAAAACAGTGGAGAGAGTGTAAAGGTGGGACAACAAAGAGGACTCAAGCCTGAGATACTGCTTGGTCTTAGGCATTACCCAGAATGCATTTCGCTCTTGAAGCGTGTGTCCACGAGAGAAGCGATTGACACTGAACGCGCACGCGCCTTGTAGAACTTGACGCCGCTTTAGGTGGTACTTATCCAAGCAAATCTCTCCTCAACCATGCGTTATTTTGTAGGCTGCCTACTTTCAGTCTCCTCACCTTGTACGTCTGCTTATCACAGTCAGTCCTACAACCTCTCCTGCTCCCCTGTAAGTTAATCAATCTCCCACCATAATGGTGTGGCTTTGTAAGGAGAGGCTTCAAGGCTCCAAAGTATCTTAAACTTTTAAGTAAATAAGTTAGTCTGACAAAAAAAGGCTAATGATATTCCAACTCAGCTCCAATCTTAAAATTGTCTTCTATGAATAGCAGAGATTATGGAGGGAATAAAAATTCTGCTGTGCTCAGCACCTACGGCGGAATGAATAAAACATTATAGGAATCACCCCCCCCCCCCTTTCGACCGAGAGGCCTTCTGTAGGAGAGCTAGGTGGCATGCAAGAGAAGTTCGTCTCATAAATAATTCCTGCCTTACAGGTAAAACCGAAAAGAGGGATACGAAGTATCGACCTTTATGTATGGCCATGGACCTGTAGAGGGTTTACTCAGTTTATCAAATCACAGACGAAATGGAACACTTCATCTTTTAGCAATGACAACCCCAAGATATTGACAGTGAAATTACACCCTTGGAATGGGACTTTTGACAACGTCAAACTACTGCTTTCCTTATGGCGGAGTAATTACTCCCATTTTTGTCAAATTTATTAAATCGCTGAATTTTCTTCTCCACCATAAAAAGGGAACAGCGCCTATCATACTGTCACGCAACAGTAGAGGCGACTCATTCAGGCTAAAATTACACTTTTTTATGCTTTTCAGCCACGACATCCATCGACATTTTTGTTATGCCCGGAGGCAAAAAAACGGTCGCGCAACGGAGCATAATGGCCTTACATTCATGGGAAAATAACAGGCAGGTGATTGCATTTACCATGGAAACAAACTGACACTTAATAGCGGACTTTTTGCTTCCCGTACCATGTGAATTTGGCGTCTTTGTAACGCAACATAAAGCGTTTTTGCAGATTTCATTCTCTCGTGACATCACTGTAACCAAACAGACACTGCCTGAGAATGTTAACAGGCAGGAATTTGAAGCAGAAAATAAGTGAATAGTTAATACGTTGGTTAGCGGTTTGAGTGACAGGTTCCATTTTAGTGAGCATTGCTGAATCTGAAATGAGGCAACCCCGTGGGAGACCTGATCTCCGACTTAAATGTGGAGAAACTTGACCCCTGGCCACTGGCCTTTGCCAGACAACTAATTGCGCCCATTTTCCAGCAAGTTTTTAGAGTATCAAAGAGGTTATGTTCATCGTTCTGCTCTGTGAGGTGCGATTAATGTTAGTGGATTGCCTTCATCCCTCGCAAACATCTGACTGGAACTACTCAAAGCTTGGAGACATTTCATCGTTTGAAAAGTAGGAAATAGAAAACAAAAAAGCCATCGTTTGTTTTTGACCTACCTGTTCCAGAACAGGAGGCGAGATAATTGGTTGACCAGCCATTTCCGTGACGAATTGTTGAAGCACACCGTCGTCTTTAAAACTGGCCCGTTTGGTGTAGAGATTGTACGCACCGAGATTCACTAAAGAAAAAAGTACCAAAAAACAAAGGTTTTGCAGCAATTCTTTTTTTTTCAGAGAAAGAATGAACAGCACTTAGAAATTGTCGAAAAATTTAAGTTTTTAATTGGTTGAGCGCTTAACTCCGGAAAAAAAGTTGGCAGTTCTATTTCACCGCAATACGCCCACTCTGACTCGGCCAACTTTATTGTCAGCGAAAAAGCAACTTTAAGGATTAATAATATCTCCGTTTTTATTCTAGCAAATGTTCATCCCCCTCCGTCTCCTCCTCCTATTCTGGTAGAATCGGGATCGAAAAATTAGCATTTAGCTGGAAAACAAGGGAGGTGGAGATGATGCTGACGAATTTCAACATCCTTCTCAGTTGATGGAATACCTAAAAACATACTAATTTATTTTCTAAATTTAAAGTTTATTCAAACGAAAGACGTTCGTTTCCATCTAAATTGCATTTGCGTCATTCTAATGGATTTTCCTCTCCTGCCAACTGCAAAAGCCAAACTTACGAAACGAGGAGCATTAAAGGGCTCAGTCAAAGTAGAGAAAAGGCTGAGTGTCCAGTAAAAAATGTTTTTATTCTCACACTTTACTTTTTTCTTTCAGCCTCGAGACCAAACTAGGCGTGCCATTTGGTCAAGGAAGGTGACAATAAGCAAAATTCTGAGACGAAAAAGGAATTCAATCCCCTTTTCCGCTTTTTATGACCTGTGCAAACTGTTAGAGAATAGGGTGTGAAAAAAATTTGCACGGTGAGAGTACCTCCAAGCGTTACATAACGTGAAGCTCATAAAATCCCTTCCTCCTTCCGGCCCACCTGGATGTGTCGTTTCGCCCCATGCGGGAGTAATACTGGGTTACATTAAAATGCGTGGTTTATTAACCCCAGCAAGAAAGCGAGAAAGAGGCCGCTCAGATCAAAAATTGTCACAGTTGAGGGAACACCTCATCAATCAACGCAGCTACATGCGCTGCAGTCAACAAAGTGGCGCAATTTTATTGGTCCGTCCGTTCTTTGTTTACTTGGCCGACTTTTATTCACTTCTGCAGTAATTTAGCGCCGAACAAGGCATGGAATGGGAGGTACAGAAGGAGAAAATTCTACCAAAATTGCCACCCGCTTGATCTTGTATGTCCGTATATATGTGCGAGTGGAGGACTGCTTCAGATAAACAAATGCGTAATTTGTTGGCAGAAAACAAGCGCTATTTTTAATGCCTCCTAGGGGAAACGAACTTGTCTAATAAAAAAAGATCTTGTGATCAAGTTGGTGAACAAAAAAGAAAGACAGTCTGACTGAAAACAAAAGCATATCCTGTCAAGATGATAATATGATAGTTGTTGTTGAAAAATAATCCCGTGAATTTTGACTACCAACGGTAAATCCACATTTCATGGATTTTTTGGCTCTTTCGGTAGAAAGGCACTACGCTGTTGCCTTTCGCTTACCTAGTAATTTGAGAAAGTTTAAAAAGTGCCAAACTTAACTATTCCATGCAAAAAGTATCTTTCGTTCCAATTTTGTGGGGCAATGGCGCTTTAAATCGAAGGCTCCCACCTAGCTAGCCATCAAACGGGGAAAAAATTTAAGATTTTCAGGCAATAAAATCGTCAATAAGTCCTTTTAAAATTTAAAAGCAGTCAAAATTGGGGTGGAAAAAATTCAACTCAACGGAAACGGTGAGGGATGCATTAAATCCACTGAACCGGAAGCCAGCTGGCCGTTTCGCAGGCCGCGGGTAAACATCTATCTACACTGGATGCGAAATAACTAGTTAAACTTTTGCAATTATTCATATTTAAACAAGAAAATGGTGAATTGGAAGATGGAAGAACCTTGTAGATAGGAAGAGGAGAAGGGACGGATGCCTGTAATCCGCCCCGTGGGCTTGGCAGCAATGCTGCCTCCAGGACAATGCTGTTATATAGAAAAGAGGGGTGAGTGACAAGGAGGAAGTTTATTTAAAACAAGGCGAACTTTTGTGCATGATTTGTGAAGTGACGTGGACTAAAATTTACGTTAGTTAAGGTCTTCTTATGGTAGGATTAACTCGCCGTGGCGGTACTGATGAACTTCTACTTGTGCCTTGGGAACCAACTTACCGAATTTACTGTCCCGTTGGGTTTACAAATCCTCCATTTTCTACAAGACTGAAGATATTGATTTAAAATTATGTATTTTTTTTCAGGTGATTTGGTGAAAAAGTCGGCCTGCAGAACTATAAAAATAACTTTTTCCTGCTTTCGAGTGGGAACAATGGAGAACGTAACGATTCCTGTGTTACTTGAAGAATAGCAGATGGTGGGCGGCCTCTAGCATGCCTTTGTAACACTTAAGTTCTTCCGAAAGACCTACGGGTGTGGAAAGAACTCTACCAGTACCATGGAAGGGGGCTGGCGAACTGCTAACAAAGCGCCACATTCGGAAAGGGGACGACGAATCGCGGGAGATTTGACAGATCCGCGTGGTGGTATATGCCTTGTCAGTCACTTCATTTGATGCCAGTGATGTCACTCCATCAAAATTTCACTATGGTGACTCATTTAATGAATTTGAAGGCTTTAATCCTTTGTTTTTTTAAGAGGTCAAAGTAGTGCTCCAAATACTTCTCAAAAATTTGACAAACTGTATGGTGGGCTAGGAGGAGAAATCGCTCCTTATTAAAGGTGATTTTAATCCTACAAATTAACCACACATCATCCTGGGGCCTTAAGTTGAGAGCATGCTGAGGTGGAAGTAGTTACAGCAGAAGCTGTCCTCCGTGATTACCTGATCCGTTTTAGCTTCACCACACTGTTGATGTTAATCCCTCCGCTCATGATGGCTGGTAATAAAAGCCTGATCTTTTATCCCTACGTGATAAATACGGAATTTATACGGGTTCAGAGCTATGGACAAACTATCTCTCTCTTTGGCTCTACTTATGGCCATTCAATGGTTTTTGCCCTAAGGAAGAGCTCCAGGGCATTACACTTTTGTCAATCCCAATTACAGCCTCAGTATTTTTGTCCTAAGGAGGATTCCAAGCACCAGGGGAGGTCGACTTCTTCTGAATTGGGACACTTAATTCACGTTGAGGTGCTGAGTCAGTGTTTCTAGACGCAATAGCCAAGGAGTTTATGCCCCGCCTCAGCGACTTTTGCCTCTTCCTCCTCCTCCGTCCTTATTTGTAAGACCTAGCCAAAAATAAGCAGCTTCCTTTTCTCTAATTGCAAGTAAGGGAAGGGTGGTAAGTAAGTAAGTGTTGCTTCGCACGATAACATCTTTCCTCATGCCTTCTCCTGCTGCTCTAGGGTAAGTAATAAGAAACAGTGTTGCAAATTAGCTTCAACTTGACGGTGGTAAATCTGTTGATCTGTAAACCTCTTATTTGGACACAAAGGGTTGACGTTAGTGTATTTGTTGATCATAAACGCTGTGTCACTGCTTCCTCTCTGTGTAAAAAAAGTGTTTTATGTTTTGTTAGCCACTTGTCAAGGGAAAAAAAATATTAAAAAATGTGAAAATTCCTCACACATGGGCATGCAAAAGATTCCATTTACTGTGAAGTGCAAGGATTAAGCTCTCTTTGACTACTTCAAGCCAAAAGATTAACAAACAAACAGAGTGACTTGAAGGTTCATTTTCTTCAAACAAAGCTAAACAAGAAAGGCAGTTTTTGGGTTTGTCTATTCACTCATTTAAGTTTTTCCTTCGGCTAGTAGAGCCATCTATGCAAAAGGAAAAAACGCATGTTAATCAGATTAAATGGCGAAGCTGGACACCAATAACAAATTTTTTCCGTCCCACTATAATATGTTAGCCCTCCCCATTATTAAACTTGGACACTCCTCTATGTGCGCTCATCGCGTGATGGTTTGTGCTTCATTACGATGAAGCAAATTCAAAGAAAAAAAATAGGACTTTCAACCCATTAAAAATAGTAGGAACTAAATTCTGTATCGTGGTTGTAAAAACCCACCTTACGTGATTAACGACTTACACAGTACGTGTCTAGACAGAGTTGTAAAAGAAAGAAGTGTTTTATTTCAGCTATGATGGCAGGCAAAAGTGTTCTAAATTCAAAACGAAACTGATTAAAAGCTGTTGTTTAAAAAGGCACTTTATCTATTTGGACTTCGTAAAAACTTTGCCTTAAAAAAGGGTGACCCCACTTGACTCAAAGAAAGCCAAAACTCAATTTATTTTGCTTGCACTTTTGTGTATTAAAAGCAGTTGGTTTTAAATTGTCAATAAAGACCAAGTAAGAAATAAGAATCAGTTATTTGTCGTCACTACTCTACACAAAGTAATCACAAATTTAATTTTGCTAATGCGTTTGTATTTTTATAACTGTTCCACTTAGAGTGTAAAGGAAGTGACACAAATAATTAAATGTCGTGGTGCTAACATAGAATAAAGACATCATGTCAACTTATGAGCAAACAGAACGCTGGAAAAAAACCATGGACACAAAACCTTAAAGTTGCCAGACCCTCATTATTAGACAGTAGAGATAAAAGAACAGAATAATCGCACTAGAATGCATAAGCTGTAGGCATTAATGCCTGTGGCAATACATAGTTCAAAGGCAGCCGTTGTAAATACAAGTTAAAACCACGAAAATTTGTGCAACATTAAACAAAAAACGTTTGATCAAAGCAGACTAAATAAAAAACCTACTGTTAAGCTCATGCTTTGGCTTAAGAATACTCTTGGTTGCGTGTCCAGAGTGTTCCGTTTCTGAGCTCATAGTTAATAACCTCCCATTCACACCACCTGACCCGGGTCAGCAGATTTTAAAAACTCTCGTTTAGGCGTAGGTCATAGAAGTGATTAAAATAAACACATCTAAATCTAATGAAAGATTAAAAAAGCAGTGACCCAAACTTGCTGTCAAAGTACCTAATTAATATTTTAAAAATGAAAATGGAAACACCTGTACAGCAACAATACTTGTTTCTCATAGTATTACAAAATTTCGTATTTGTGGCCTCTTAAGACTTTCCTAAAGACTAGGCAAGGCACAGCATCTAGGCAGGATACGTATATATTTACATGAGCAAGCATTTGGGGTTGCTAAGATGGCCCGAAGAATAGTGCAACCAGAGAAACTACAATGACGAGGAACCTTACTGGCTCTGTTAACAAAATAGCGAATGAAAGCACCATTAAATCGCATGTATATTACCATTTTTCTAAAAACTGTTCAGACCTCGTAAATCTACCTAAACTTAGCTAAATGGGGCATATTACAACCTAATTAATGAACAAAATATCACGTATTTTTTGAAACCCAATTCTGTAGGTTAGTGCTTGCTAAAAGCTTTTGAAAATCGTAACTGCTATCACTACTTTGCAGTACTGAAGAATGAAATGACACTTAAAATGCTCCTATTTAGTCCTTGTGTAGTTTGTAGCAGTATCTTCTGCTCAAGCTGTTACTGCTTAGTGGGATTTTGCAGTATTTTTCCCTTTTTACCTTAATTTTTTAGATAGACAGATAGTTATCTGTCGGTCTTGGTGAGGAGCCACCATTGACTTGCCCACTACACCACGCTACATTGGTGGCAGTGGAGAGCAAACCCGATCCTCAGGGACATGTCGTCCGATTCTCACTGCTGGGTGATAAAACTTAGCTGGGCGAAAGAAGCGCGCGTGCTACGGATAAAAGAATATGATGGCTCTGAACAAAAGATCCAAAATTGGCGTATCCTACTAACATCCATCCCAGTCCCGTGTTCTACAGAAAAGCTGTTAACGATTGTAGTGACAATAGCCGTGAACTATCTGAGAGTTTTGTCACAGACTTTTCCTAAGGTACCTGTAAAAATCTGTTAATAACATGACTTTACGGTACCTTTTTATTTTCTTACTAGCCGAACAGAGTGCAATAGATATAGCCGAGCAGACCCGAAGTCTGAACAGCGCGACAGGGAGGAACAGACGCGAAACATTTCCCCACAGTTTTGTGGTAAATCTCATTTTCCCCTACACAGATCTACTTTTGGGCCAATGTTCTTACTTTCATCTATAAACTCATGTAGTAGCTAGCACAATTTCTCGTTCCTGAATCCATTTCCTAGACTTTAGATACAGCTAAGTTACTAAGAGGGGACGGTGACGTTGCGGTCAATTATCTCCTCAGTCGCATGGCAATTTGATGACTGGCATGGCCAAATTAAGGGTGTTTTCTTACAGCGCCGACTATATTGTGGTGGCTGACGCTGGAGGTTGATCATGGATAGCGCCCGGGAGCGACGCTCAAAAGAGGTAAGGCGTTATCCAATGCTATAGTTATTTATCCATCGATTTTAGTGAAGATCCACTTCTAGCTCAATTGTTGTACCACGACAAGTTGACTAACCTTTAAGCTATGCAGGTAGTTGTGAAACCTCCTCTGTAGCTCATATGCATATTCCGTCCAAGTATTGTCTTCTTTCGTCTTCAGGGAGGACTCAGGATGTCACACTAGTTTTCGCTACTACTGGGATTGCTGAGATTTAACTTTTAGTAACGTTTATTATTTGTGTTTATTTGGTTCTGCTTTTAAACGGAACAACTTTTGAGTTTATCTTTATCTGCAGGACCTGGCTGCCTCACGATCAATTATAAGCGCCTAACTCCTGTAAGATGGCTAAATGTGTAACAAGCCATGCATGATAAAACAGTTTTAAATAAAAAAATTGCAATTTTATTAGTTTTAAGCATGTGATTTTGCAGTTCCACATAATTGCCTCAATTCCAAGCGTCTTAAAAGGATTGGTGTCTGTAAGCGGTGCAAATGCTAACATAGCCCCTACCTTAGTGCATTGTTGAATCATTTACATTCATATAGCTGCAAAACTTGTTTTGCTATAATATTTTAATAAAGTCATTAAAAAAAGATATTTGTAACCTTGAAATTTGTTTAATGCCTTTTGGTGAGTAACCGCCGAGTTAGAGCTTTCTGTGTATATGATTTCGTGACCGGTTGAGAGGTTCCTGTGCAAGTTTGGTCTTTTGTGTGCTCTCAATTTCCTCCTCATCAATAACTGCAAAAGGTATCCTTTTCCTTTACTTCTCGCTGTTCTTCGAGCCATTCCTTTGTCGACTACATTCATGCACGTTGTTGATATTAGTCGAGTTTACGCCCGTCACGTGATCAAAACTGGCTTCTTCCTTTTTCCCCTTGTGTATGTCAAGTAAAATTACGATGTGGATATATTAGTGTTTTTCAGTTTGCTCACATTCTTCTCTTGTCGATCAGTAGCTTTACGCTACTTCGCTTTCGTGGCTACTTACAATCCCCCTTCATGTGTCACCAATGCCTGCGCTTCTAGTCATTGTAGATAAATTTGTCGTTTTTTCCATTCTTTTTCTTTTCATATGATTGCAGCTGTCTTTCTTTTTGAAATAACGTTCTTTCTTTTTAGACTCATCTATTTGAAGGTACCTGGACGTCCACGTGAGTATTTTGTTCAGTTCTTAATTGTCAGCGCCCTTTTTCTTTTTTCGCCAAAGTTAAATCCACCTTCTCGCTGGGTCTGGCTTACTCGTTTAGATTGGTGTTTCACACAGCCCTTAATCCTAAGGTATTTCTTAGGTGTTACTCAGTTCCCTTTTCTAATGTTAAATCCAAAATTGATTTGGGTTTTTATGGACAAGTGCATCGAATTTGACAATCACGTGCATAAAAGCGCATCGTTTAAATTCTGCCTAGCACCTGATTGCTAAACTTTGAATAATCAGGTATTGTTTGCACATCCTGCAGACATACATGATAATCCATCTTTGATGTTTGTCGCGGCTAGTCTTGATTAATTACCGTTATTTTGCTCACTCTTCTCAACTATTGGTTCCCTTTCATGTGATAAATGCGCTTCATTTTTGTCATTTGCTTTTCTTCATTTACGCCATGCTCATCAAATGCCTTGCTCTCCCGTTCCTTAGCTCATTGTCTCCCCAAAGTTCTTATCGCTTCAGGCAAGGCATTCAGCGCCTTTAAACACCAGATCTACCCAAGTAAAGTCACGATTTTACATGCATCGGAGCGTGACTCTTAAATTTTTTTCGCGTATTTGAGTTAAGACTCGCTTATTCGGCTTCTTCGGCCTTAATTCCACCAAAACCCGGTCATGTAGCTCGGTACCTCTGCACGCTGCTTGAGGGTGAGCAACTTATGCATCGAGGTTACTGTTGCATGGTATACGCTGCAGCGTCTTCATCTCAACACTATCCAAGTATTTTAACCTCCTGCAAAACCCCCTCTGGTCAGTAGCGCTATATGCAGGACCGCAACTGCTTAATACCTCTCTTGCATCTAATTTTTTGGACTTGATGTACTAGCTTGAGAACGCGGATGCCCCCTTGAGCATTTGAGCATTGACCGATGTCAGTTCCGCTATTTCCAGGCTTCCAGCGCAAGTAAAATATTATTTTTATCCAACCAACCCTCTGACTAGCCTTTTAAATGTACCCTCGTCCAAACAATGAGCAGCTCTCCATTATCGATGTCCGATTGGCTAAACTGCTTCTCGCGGTATGAGTCATGACATCTGCCATACGAGAGGCTGGAGACAAAATGATGGTAGTAAGGGGGAGAACACGGTAAGGGAGGGGGGGGGGGAGGGAGATGGTCCAATTTTGAAGCCATTTAAATGTCCTCGTCACGCCAGTGCGATTGTCCCGCCGCCCCATCGACTGTATCGATCGCCTCGGCCTGCGCTGTCTTCGAGGCAAAAAAGCGGTCGCATTCAGCTTGCGTGATCTGCGGAAGGGCTGCATGATGACTCTCTTCAAATGCTACGACTTCAGTCAATAAAGTTGCGGTTGTGTGAGCTTTAAATAATCGATATTAAGCCTGTGACGCATTTCGGTCGATAATGCGACTACGGATGTCGCACTGCCATGCATGATTAAAATCGATTTTTCTCCCTCTCTCTCCACTACTCTGTTTTCGTGGCAAGCGCGCATACACTGGACGCGCCGGTACACTGCGCACACCCAGCATGACAAATAGAGCAATCGAGGTGGCGATGCCTAGTGGTCTCATTATTGATTAGCCGTAGTAGTCACATTGCTGCCAATTGCAAAGGCACGAGGCGTTCCCATATTAGCAGCCTAGCGTCTCTACCACCGCGCCTCGCTAACTAGCGTCTATTTCTCGCTGGCATTCTAATCGATGATCAATAATGATGTCTGTTCGCGCGCGTGCGTGTGCGAGGTGTCAGTGGTGCGCACGTGTCTCCCCTCAGTCGTGCCTGAGCGCGCGTGCCTAATCATTCATTCAGGCATGCGCACATAGACGTGCGCTCTCTTGCGTCGTTCGCTCGTGCGCGCGCGCGTGCGTGCACATCAAAGATCGATCAATAATAGACGTGTGCGTATTTTCATGCGCGAGCCAACTAAAGTGCGCGCGTGCGCTTACTGGAAAAATCGATGTATACCCGGAACAAGCGCGTGCGGACGTGCTAGTGTGTGCGTACGTGCGTACGTATGTAAGCGCGTTTGTGTGACTGGTCAATTGGCCTCGCATTGATTGTTGTTTGCGCTAGTGCGCATGCCTTATATGTGTGTGGTTTGTATAACGCGCGAAAACAACTTGGCAGCTGCATTTTGTGTGCCCTCTTAGTAATTATCGATTCGCTCAGTTTCATTCATTCTCGCGTGCTAATGTGTACACACATTGTTCAGACGTGTGTTTGTGTTGGGCTTTTTGAAAAACCACATCTCGCGCGCGCATGCACACGCAATGGATTAGTGATCCCCAAAGCGTCCTCATTCTAACCTCATCCTGCAAATGGGCCCTCGCGCATCTGTCATCGATCTGTTAGGTCACTGCGCCATGCATTTCGACTTGGCGCCTCTATTTCGGTCGTGAACTCAAGCGAGTTCAAATATCGATCGTTTGAGCAAGGCATGCTTGCTCTTCGTGTTGAGGGGTAGAGATGTAAATTCCTACCCCAGGCATGCATTATTGATCAAGAGGCTTCCGTCGGTCTCAAAATTCTCGCGGTTCGATCGATAAGGAAGTCGATACTTGAGCTGCTGTCTACGCCTCACATTAAGGGCGAAGAAAATCGATCGCGTAAACCGGGGTTTTGGAACTTGGGGTGAGTCAACCTGTGAGGTTTAAGTCGGTTTTATTACCGCCTGTCAAAAAGTGTAATAAAATTGTGTTTTAGTTTAATTGCCGGCGAGAAAATAATCAATACTGTTGTTCTCAAACTACCCTCTCATCTACTTGTCTCTCTTCACTTTTGCAAAACTACTTTGGCCTTTTTTGGTGAGGAAAGTGAAGGTGAGAATGATTTTGTGGTGTTAATGCCTGTTGAATTCATTAGTCGTAGAGCTGAGTTGGCGTAACCTTTCGACCTCTTTTGCGACATATGGCGACCGTCTACTTATTTCATTTCAGTAAAGGATAATTTGCTCTCGTGATTTTATTCCCCTTGATTGAGGTTCCAGAGTTGTCCCCCTCCCTACATTAGCATTTTGGCTACCCCTTTCAATGAATTAACTCAAATCCAAATACTTTTTATTTGATTTAACCAGAAACGCTGCTGCCTGGCTAATTTTCTAACTATGCGTCACATTTTGAGCACGTGAACTCATCATATGTTGGCTGCGATCTGTGTGACTCCCCTGATCGATTATGATCGTCAAGTCAATGAAGCGAGTTCAAGGACAGTTGTGATTTGTCATGCATGAAGGCGACTATTCGCTTTGTCCTGATTTGCGGATGAGGGTAAGGTCAATGTGGGTAGGCCACATAAGTGCTCAATAAAAGTCCGGCTTTCCTCCGCTCACCTCTGCCCATCATGTCGGCCAGGTCACCGACTCGTCATCGAGGGCTTAGAAACTGAGGCTGGCTGTCCACGCGTTGCTAATCCACCAATATTATCTTAGGCGTAGATTCTTGAGGCTTTTTTGCGATTAGCGTGCCTTTAACTGCTTGATTTGTCTAGACCCCACGGAATGCATTTTCCACCATCTGTAGCTGGCTTGTCTCATTGAGGAAGTTGGAAGTTTTGTGCAGCCAAACCCTGAGTTTATTTCGTTCTTATGATTCAATTCCTAATGATGTAGGAACTTCTCAGAGCCTTTGTTCGTACAGTTTTGCTCCCTTTTGATCCTTCAAATTAAAGCATTTGAGCCGTTCAATTCTTGACTTTTTGGGAAACCAGGCTAAAATAGCTCCCTTCTTAGTCTTGTTTTTTTTTTTTTTCAAGATGCAAACACTGCTTTGCTGAACTCTTTCGTAATCTGGCGCTACTGAGTATAAGTTTCTTCCCAATGCTCTGGGCATGCTTAGTTTGTCGGGTACCTCAAAGCTGCATTGTATACCTTTGGAAAGGATGGATTAGCCCCGACTCTAATCTCCTTAATTTCTTTTTATCAACATGGAATTTGGTTGTTGTGCTTCCTTAGTTTCTGAACCAACTGGACTTTCGTTGTTTAGGAACCGATAGGAATCTGGAGATTATGGGCCCCCCTTTTCCTTTATAACCGTGAGTCGATAAACGGTTAAGAGCTACACCTTTTGTTTCAAAATTAGTCGATCGAGTCAGTGATTGCACTAGCTGAAGGTCCACGCCTTGAAACCGGTTTTTATAATTGATAGATTCGCTGGAATTAAGGCGCATTCCACCTTAACCACTGGGTGTTTGACTTTGCGTTACCTATGAACTGATCGATCGTCTTGTTGTTGAGGTAATGGTAATGTACCGGATTTGACTCACTTACTAGTAAAATGCGCAAAGTTGTTAATAGCCTGAGAAGTCTCTATTAACCTTTCCTGTCGATGTCATAGATAGCCATCGAAGGCTCTCTCAGGTAATGGTAGCCGGCACTGGTCATCTTTTAGCTCCTGGAATTTCATTGGTCGGAGGCTTTGGTTCGTCCTTGCCAGACAGCTCGACTGAATCGAAAGCTACTTTCGCTAAGCCCCCTCCTATCAGCGGATTTCTCAACTCTCAATTACTTTGTCGCATTGGTTGAGTGCGATTCCAGGGCCTTCATTTGTGCTTTGTTTTTTGGCCAAGTAGGGGACTCTACCTCTTCATTATTTGCAGTTCGGCTTAGGTCGACTTTTGCCGTCTTTTGGCCGATCAAGGCCGTCTCAGAACAACCGCTTTCTTACCATGCGAAAATTCATTTGGTTACGTTGAGTACTTGCTCCGTGTAATTGTTGGACTGCTCCACTTTCCATAACTGTTAAAACTCGCAGAAGGACTCACAGACATAGTTTGTATCACTGGGGAAATGTTGTTCACTTTCAAGCACCCATACTTTCCGATTCTCCGTAGCGTATTGACTGCTCAATCCACTTTAGCGGTTTCTGCGACCCCAAGAATCTGCCCCATTCATTCACTGAGGCGGGCCCTCGTCCACTTTGGCGTGGTGTCCGCTCTATCTTTCAGACTTCGTTGTCGAATCAAAAAGCCGAGGTGACCAATCACCGAACGAGTCATTGGCAGGCACGCACGTGCTTTGTAGGCCAGCCCCTATGACTAATTCACTCACTGGCACGCACAAACAAGCACACGCACTCCCGTCGCTCGAAAAGTGAAAGACGGGGTGGTGGGGTAAACACAGTGACAAATGATTCACACCCATGCGCGCCGTGCTATTGATTTTCACAAGCCCGGTAGGGGGTGGGGGGAGGAGGGAAGCAGGGCGTCGGTTGTGTCCTCGTTTGACAACTCCCTCTTGGAGCTGGCTTATTTTTCGTGTTTGGGTAGATCCTATCTCTACAGCACGATTTCGTCCCATGAGCGTTGAGTAAACGAGGTTACGTGCTGTGTTGTTCAAGAGATTCGTACTTTGTGGAAAAAGAAGTTGATCCGTACGACTACCCTATATGCCAATTTGCCTGACTTAATCGCCAAGATTTTTCGTGGTAGTACTTAAATTTCTCCCTAAGCCACTTTTTTGACTCTCAAACCCAGCTTTGTGATTACGGGAGTGCTGATTCAAGTGGCCTTTTCACTACAAATTCCAGCGGTTGCCCATGTCAAACCATCTTGGCAATTTGGTTAAGGGGTAAACTTTAACCATCAAGACGGCTGTTTGAGTTTGATTTCACTCCTTGTTTCTTTGCTTTTTTTGTGAGGTAAGGCTGATTGGTGGGAAGGAGGGCATAAAAAAGGCCTCGTTTTCGGTGACTTGCTCCGAATTTGGACTTCGGATTTAGTTACTTAAGCTAAAAAGTTTCGATGAAATTTGCAGCACTACTCAGTTTGAAACTTGTTTGAGCTCTTGGTTAAAACGAAACGTTTTCAATTTCTTAATTCCTGTGATCGCTAGTGATTCAGTATTGAATGATATCGCAAAATCTGCTGTTTTTCGTTTTGTATCCGTGCTCCCAGTGGCTGAAGGAGGGGAAATGGGGGGTTCCAAGTAGTATCATTTTTCAGGATGCGATTTAAGGGTTTCAGAAGCTTGTTCTAGGGCTTGAAGCTCCTATACTGATGGCTGACTGGCTTGGTTGTGAGTTCAAAGGGAAGAGTTTCATGGTAATGTTTGAAAGCGCCAAATTCCCTTTTGGTGGTATTCTTTACTTCTTTCTCCCACGAGTTGTTTTTACCAGCCTCAAAGCACTCGATTAAATTGGTCATTTCAAAGCGTAGAATTTCCTGAGCAAATGTTCTTTCAAGGGGTAAATTCTCTGTGTAATGATAATGCGAATCACATTCCCACACATCTTTTTGCCGACTTCACAAGTTTCAACGTCCCAGGGATTGGTAAATGGCATTTCGAGTGTCTTTTGAATTGTGGATTTTTCTTCGGTAAGCCCACCGACCAGGTTATTCATGCGTCTTTATGTTTTCACTGCTCTTTCCACTTAATCCTCGTAGAGACTGCATTTTGATCCGTTGGAATGAGTGGTCCGGCTGGACTGTGGAAGCTCCTCACCAGCTTATGCCTGTGTTGAAATGTGGACCTTGGTGAACTCGATTTAATTGTAACAGAAGGCCTGAACACAACATGAATTTCTCCCTTTGATAAATCCAGTTGCTTGTTTTTTGTTTTTCTCTCCCTGAAACAATTGACGCGGACATTTTCAGCGAGGATTTACTTCACCTGCAAGCGCCTTGCTCTTATTTTTCAATTCCAAGAACGGTTTGTTTACCCGTCGTGCACGGAAACTTCGGGGACGTTTGTACCTCTTATTCCCAAATTTTTGAGTATAAGCTACTACCTTGGAAACAGCCCCTGTCACTAGGTCAGCCTTTTCTTTCTTCAAGCTTGGATACTCCCAGGCTTTTACTCACTCGTTTGATCACATGTGAATTTCGCCTTGCTGGAGCTAATTGAATCTCCAGCCATCCCATATCTCTCATCTTGCAAGTTTGAAAGCTCCACTTCATGCTGTTACTTGGAGCATCCTTTTATCTTGCAAAAAGTCCCTAAAATAACACTTTTTTAGCCAGTTTTTATGTCTTAGCGAAAAAGTCTCCCCTTCGTGATGCCATTTGAACTACTGGTGGTTAGAACGCCACTCAAATCTGACACCTACTTGGTTGAAACTATTCAATCACTGCTTCCAACCGAAGGCAAATGCCCCTGGTTGATCCCAGCGGCTACTACCGATTGAGCTTGGTTTTTGCTCTCAAAGGTACTGGTTCCTCTGACTCCTTGTTTTCCTCCCTTCACCGCTTCACAGGGCCGATTGTTGTCTACTGGGTGGGGTTGTCTCTTCGGTTTCAAATGCACCCACTACGGTCAGTCGATGATCGGCTGCGCATTTGTTGGTCCACGTGGTTGCCAAGTGATCCAACTCCTTTTCAGTCAACTCTTTTCCTTTACAAGTGAACTTTGTGTGTGTGTGTGTGTGATGCAGTATGGCTTATCGCCACTATTCTAGCGAATTTCTCGTGCGATCTTTTGTTCTACCCAATGTTGTGTCAGACCGAGTTCTAGTGAGTCATTGTTGCTAAAACAATTTGTGACCCCAAAAATTTGTTCTACCTTCGATTCAGCTGAGTCTGTGACTCGAAATTTTAGTCTAGCAGTTTTCTGTCATGCCTGTTCATTCCAGAATTCTGCGATTTTAAGTTTTTCGTTTCGTTAAGGTTTTCGTTTTGATTGGCCCACCGCCTCATCTAATCAGTAGAGACAGATTAACTCTAGAGCACTGCTTGATTTGGTACTTGATTTCATCAGCTTGTCCTTTGCATTCTCACAACCGTTTCCTCACATTTTTTTTCTGAACCAGATGCCTTGAACTTACTCTCTATTCGATGTTCATCTCCTAAAATTTCACTGAATTTAATGCAAATCTTGTGCATCCACATCGCACAAAACTCATTTCATCCAGCTTTTTTTATCCCATCAAAGTCTTCCCTGCTCTCCTCTTGATTTTGCTCGATTCATCCGATCTAGTAGCTTTTAACCAATGCACTCGTTACCCAATCGGTACCGGTTGCGCACTCGCCCCCAATGCGTCGGTTCACATGAATGTCAAGCGATCATTGGATCCAATTCTTCTCGTTCGACGTGCTAACCGGACTATCGTCCCTCCCCTCTTCCCTACAGGTGTTGCAAATTTTGAGGCTGTAATGCTCAGAGGTGAGGAGACGAAATCCGCAGTGACAGGTGTCGATGTCAAGGTGACGCCAACGACGACGGCTGTCGGTGGTGGACCCGTCGCGGCCACCACGGCAACAGGATCCGGTCAGCTGGCGCCGATTCAACAGCAGCCCTCCGGCCAGCCACGACGTGTCCGTGATGAGCTAGATCCTGCACCTCATCACACGGCGGCAGATATCCGAGTGTTGGAGATACTCAAACGAATTCGCGACTCCGGCAGTGTTGGTGACGACACTTTTGACAGTGAGTCACCTGGTTCACTGGTTGTGTAATGTCGTGCCTTCTTAAAACTCCGCCGAATCGGAGCAAAGGGTTTCAAAGGCCCGTTCCATTCAGCTTGTTTACCTCGAGTTTCTCATACTGGGTATTTGAATTCTTAAGCGAGGAGTTTCAAAGGAAATGTTTATTTTGGTCGCAGTTTGAATATGTCTATCTACTTCAACGGAGGAGCAACATCCGTCCTTGTGGTACCGCTAGAGTTATTTTCGAAGCTACGTTAAATCGTAAATCACCTTACTTGCAAGTCGATTAATCAAGAACTGTACGGTTTCGGCTGTTTTTTTTTGTGTCCAACAGGGTCCAAATTCTTCAATAAACATAGTATTTTTTAACGAAAGGACTACAAAGGGCGTTTTATCCCACTGACTCAAATATAGCTGCTGTCTCAATGCTTAAGTCACGGTTTTAGCAGCTCTAGGCCCCGGATGATAGTGGACATAGGGCAATCCTTTCGTAGTTCAACTATTTTAATAACTTTCGCGTCCGATTTTTAAGAAAGTAGGGCGTATGACTTTCAAAGGCGGGACTTTATCTCACTTTTTCCTTCGGATGTTTGGATAGTCTGGGTAAGGATAAGTATTTAGGTGAAAAGAGCAGTTGGAATCAGGAATTCCAGGTGAAGCACTAAAGATGTTTGAATAGCTTGGCAGATGATCAACCGCTCCAGCTGTAGCGCCAGTGAAGCTTCTGAGTCGCAGGTGATGATGTGTGCGGCTGTTTTGGCTATTTTCCTCCCAAAAAGTCCTGTCGATCTCCCCAAAACCCTGTTCTCTGATTGGAGATTCCGAAACTCATTTTTTTTTGTAGATTTTATTGTTGAGATTGGCGTGACAAATGATTGATCGACCATGTTTTTTTACTAACGTTCCCGATAAATTGACCTTTTTTTCCTTATTCTTGTACTTGGAGCAATCGAAATTTTTAAATAACTTGATTAGTCTGAATAGGAAATCCCAGAGCACTCTTTTATGCCTAGAATTCGGTGTTTAGAAATCGGACATCCCTGCTCTTTCGGCCCTCGGCTCGCCTTTGAGGCTTTCGAAATCTGTGGGTGATATTTGCGGAAAAGAATCCGGTCAGTTGATCTTGAAACGGTCTAAACCAGGGTTTCATGGGAGGCGCCTTCCTTCCATAGCTGTCCGGGTAGCTAATTTGTCATCCCACTTGCTACTTTCATAACGGTCTCCTTTTTCCCTTGTCCTTAAAATGTCCATGACAAGTGTTGAATGTTCTGTAAGGGGGCTCTCGGAAGGAGTGTCTATTCCGACCCAAGCTTGCGAGACGTTGGAATTTTGGAGGCAACTGAGTAATTGCCAGCACTGTGGCGGCACATACCATCCGTAGTTGGTTTATTTGTAAAATCGCAATTTTTTGTCGATTTTCTTGCTCGAAAGATTTAATTTTCGGCACAAGGAGTTCAGAAAAGCCTTTTTTGACACCGCCTCTCTCCACATTTGGAGAGTGCGGGGATTTTGGTAGCATTCCTTTATGACTGCCTCTTTGGCGATTGGATTACTCCTGAGGTTTCTTGTAAATCTCAGAATATCGTAAACAACTGTGGAGGCATAACGTGGTAGGCTGGAGGCTGTCTTCGACTCTTTTCTGATTTCCATATTTCAAATCGGACTGTGGTCAATCCCATTGGAAGTGTACCGAAGCTCCTGAGTCAAATCATCTAGTGTCTACGTCCAATTATCCTGCATTGATGCGCAGATTTAGTGATTTTGGGAATCCTTCACTAAATTTTACTGCAGGACTAAACTAAAATCATAAAACAATGATAGTACTACCTCCAAAAGGCTTCTGAATTTGCCAACACCAAATGGCTTGTCTATGGTCGTCCACTAGTCGCTCCCAGCGACCGACATTCGTTTTCCTTCCTTAAGGAATGTTGTAAATCTGCCTGTCTTCGAACGCCCAATGTCGTTATGCTTCCATCAATTGATTGTCAGTTGGCAAGTGCATTGCGTACTAACTTTGTCTGTCACCAGCCGCTTTTTCAAAAGTCAACCCATCACACTTTTGATGTTCACTTCTTATCACGGAACACTTTCTTGTTGCTGGTACTCGACGCCGAATGTGTCCTCGGAACCCAAAGAGCGGTCTGTTAAAAATGTAAAGGGTCTGATCAACACTCACGCTTAGTTGGTTTATGGAAGGGTATCGTGCCAACCGCGATTAAGGTCCTGCCGGTACCGCTTCATTGCTTCTCTTTTTTCCCTCTATCTATGCTAAAATGCACTTTTGTAATCGTCATCCGTGTTTATGATTATGGTTGTTCATCCCAATGCGAATTTCTTTTGGTCAAGGACAATCAAGACCACTTTTTTTGCGGCGCATCTCGAGGGCTAGTTTGATCAACTCCCAAATTTCGGGAACATGTTATTTTTAAATAGGTTATGTCGGATTGGTCTGCAGTACTTTCGCCTACAACGTACTTTCACAAACTTGTCAAGCGATCCACCTTTCGTTCGGTTTGCTGACTTGCGGCAGATTTGACCAACAGTAGAAATCAAAATGCCATTTAGAAACCCATCTACAGCCGTGGTGTGGGTTTTTCGTGCTTGTTTGCGTTTACTATTTTTGACCTCGTCCTCATTCGTTCAACTGCGACTCCGAGTCATGTGGCTTTCAGCTGGACGTGTTCTTGATGGTACCTTTTGGTTGGTTTTTCTTTTTGTCAATCCAACTCCACATGACTGCCGTGCTGGTGGTTCGGTCACACGACAAAGTGAATGCCGTCCCTCTGCCGTGTCGTCTAATTTCGAATGTATCATTTCAGCGTGGAACATTGCTATCAACGCCGTGAATGTGACACGTGCTCTTTATCACTAGTACGAATTCGTATGTCGCGGAGAAATTGGTTGATTTTGAAGCAATAAAGTGGATGCCGGATCCTCTTTGAAAATAACTACCGTTTGAGCATCATCAGTTGAAGTGACCACTTTGACAATCCAAATGTTGGTTCTGTTACTGAGGTGGGGGAGCTTCTAAGATGTGATGACCGATGTTACCCCCGGGAACCTGATATCGAATGTGCCAAAATGTCCATACCTGGTTCCAAATAGGAAGTCATGCTGCCTCAGCGTCATCACCGTTGTCTAGAGCATTACGATAACCCAGGTCTTTATGCTGCAGTTGCTCTCACTTCTATTGTAATATCGGCTCCGATTTTCCCCTCGTACGACATGACTCAATTTTTTGGTTTGAATCGCCTTCTTCAAGCTGTTAACCGTCATAATAGCACAGCATACTTGATTAAGCAATCGTCAATCATTTCGTTCTTTGAGCTGATTCGAAGGAGATGCGTGTGTTTATCCACCTACAGTGGTCGCTTTTGGAGAGCCTAACACCTTTCGCCTGTCTGATGGGAGTACTGGGTTGTGCCCTTCACCTAGCATCGACAAGGGCTTCCAAAATGTCCAATGTGCCAATACTCTTCCAATCTTTGTGTTGGTAGTAAATCGGGCAAAAGGGTTCGATTCACAAAGGCCGGGTTACGGCCTTGTCATTGAATGGCACTTTGCGTGGTTTAAGTAGATCTCGCAGCCTTTTCATTAAAAAGCGGCCAAAAGGAGGAGCGACTTCACTTTAGCTGTCACCAAAAAATGACAGTCTTCTCAAGTATTTGCAGCCACTGCCTTTCGGTTCTCCCTAGAGTGAGTAGCCTTAAATCTCACGACCTCCTCTGTCACAAACTCGCACCGAAGGGATTCGAGGAGTGGAATTCAACGTCATTCTCTCTCCCTTACGGGATGTAGTAACACGCACTTGATTAAAACCTTCCGGCCTGTTCTACCTGTTCTACGGTGGAATCTCAGGGATGCATCTTCTGTCATTTGGTGGGGAAAAAGCGAATCGGTGAAACCAAAGAGTACGAGGTTGACTTCAAATCCTTCCAAATCGACTGCCTTCCAAGGCCACGTAGACAGTAGGCCTGGACTTCTAAGTCTCGTACTTTTGTTACATCTCGTGAATTTCACCACCTTACGCCTGCAAGCATCTGATTGTATCTTTTGCTAACTTTGAAGCAATTTTTCCGTCCAATAATTTTACTTCTAATTGCGGCTCGATTTTCTGATGCTTGCGTCGTTATCTCCTTCGTTGCGTCTTGACAAAATAACTTCTTAAAAACTATTTCGGGGCAGATATGCTGTGAGGCTTTTTCTTCTGCTATAGCAATTATTAAGCCTTTAAAATCCCTCGGTGGTTATGCCTCTCCGTAAGGCGGCTCAGTTTTCGACACCATTGAAAAGTCGATCACCTTGAAGCCACTTTCTGTA